>NC_056744.1:92793754-92861254 GCF_019279795.1 Protopterus annectens
ATGTCTTGGATGTCTTTAGCTGTTAAGAAAGGAAGCTAAGGTAAGTTAACTACCTGTAAAATATATTTCACAAAGCTGTTTTTCTAGGAAGTATGCATATCAAATTCCAAATCACTTGTTTCTAGAGCTGCCTAACCTAGAAGTATAAATATTTCAAGTTAGATCAGTTAAAGAAATTTATGGAGTTTTAAGGAATCATAAAATTTCACATGGCATATTGAATACTCTCTAAACCTGACATTTTTTAATTTCGCCAAGTCCTTTTGTTAGGTTAGGAATTTTATGTTGTTTTTGCATATACTGATTGTATTAGATATGGATGAAGCAAAGCAAGCATGTTAATATTGCAAGCACAATTCATTGTTTTCTAGCCATAATTATACAACTGATGTGAAAATAAATATGGGGGCAGTCTGATGTGACCTTATAATGTCTGACACTTTTCATGCATAATTTAGTATAGCAAATGTAAATATTTTTGTGAAATATATATGGAGTAATGCACTGAACATTTTCTTAAATGTGTGATTTACCAAGTCTTTTTAACAAATGTTCCTTCATGTAGGTTTATGTACTAAAACCATTTTTTGCTATCTTTAAAATTAAGTGATGTTGGAGATGTGCTCTGAAGTCTAAAAACAGCAGTACCTAAAATAAAACCACTTGTACCATGTTTCAATCATCCCCATGGGAGGAGGTTTTGGCTAAAGCTACTTTATACTGGCTAATTTAATTAAAACAGTGGAATCTGTATATGAGAGAAAGGAAACATGCAGTGTGTTTACACTTAGTTTTTTTGTCTTTGCTTTTGGTGAACTATTTTGGGTTCACTCCCTCCCAGGAACAAGAAAACTATATTGGTGGCATTTCTAATTCCAGTACTGTTTCCTTTTGATGGAAAGTACATTAATTAAAATTATTTAGTAAATTTTGCATTGAAGAAAAAAATGTCCTGTCATCTGTTCTTCTCCTGGCTCATAGTTCAACCCACTTCATCTCCTGATATTTAGTAGTGATCTAACATCTCATTATAGTTTGGTAATAAATGAACTGTCTAATTTGTGTAAGCAGCTTTGTTAACTTGCTGGAAGTCCATATCAGAAAGCTGCATTATGAAATAACTGCTAAGGGGAACATACCCTAAAATACTGGGGCTATCATGGTGTGATTAAGATATTTGGTGGTGAGGATATGCCTCCTCATTCCTTTACCGCTGCAGCTAGAATATGTGCCTAACATGATTCTATGTTATGTATTAAATCAGTATGGTAGTCACCGTGGTGCTGGGCTGGAGTGAACATTGTTAACACACAAAAAACATTTTTTGTAACATCTTAGAAAACATTTGATTGCTCTGCAGAGCAAATGTTTTCATGTGTTTTTGCCATTCTACCTGATTTACCAAATAATCGTCTCAAGAAAGGATTATATCACTCACTCTGGTAGGCAGAAGGCAATAAATATAGCTGAAATCATCAGAAATTAACCAAAATGTTACAGTTCAAACTGTCCGACTAACAAAGTAGGACAGAAAATATTTGCAGATCATTTGTTATAAACTGAATTGTGTCTAAATTTGATTAGTCATGGATTTGTCTGGAAAGCATCAGCTACTTTTAAGAGCAGCACTGCAAGAAAACTAAAGTTATATATTCTTACCGTTTTCCATTACTAAATATATCCATAGATACTAGCATTTATGAGGCAGAAATATTTTATTTTATTATTAACTAATCTGAAGACGATTTGACTATTGCAGTTGTTTGCCTTAAGAGAACATGGCTGCCATGTTTGGTTTAATAGCAGAATAAATGATACAAAATGTTTGATAACCATACTAAAAAAAAGAAAGAAAATATCCTCCTACAGTACGCTTGCTTTTTATTCACTTTAAAGTGAACCATTTTTGCTAAAGCACTGCTTTTCATTTTTTTATAAAATAGCAGTGATTTATTTAAATTAGTTCAGTTTAGTAGTTTGAAAATAATAAAAAAACAAATAAATAAAATGAGGCTATGTGTTGATTTTTGCCAGTGTTGTTTTCTTGTGCAAGTCTAACATGAAATATAATGTTCTACATCAACAGGTCGACCTACATCGTTTAGCTACATGTCTACTGTCTTTGTTTCTGATCACATACATTTTAGGGTTTCTTTTGATATTTTCACTGATGAGCTTCCTTTCCATGAACGGCACTTTACCCTCTGAATATTCTTCCATCACGGCCCTGGAAAAATGTTTTATTGCAATGCAAGAATGGCAGTAAATTTAACAAATGGCGGTAGGGCCTTGACCATGGTTAATGATGAAGTGGAAACCTTTGGGTTTAAATTCCAATGAAAACAGCACACTGTAGTGATAGTGACCTGCTGGATTTCATGACCACCTGCTGTGTCAAATTGCCTGGACAGTAAAGTCAGATAGAAACGAAACTCTTCTATGAATTAAAGTTGTAGGCAGACAGGCATTAAAAGAAAAACACCATGTGGAAGGAATAAAGGAGAGGTTATCACAGCTGCTGCATGATGTTTCAGTCTCTTGGTCTCTCTCTCTCTCTCTCTCTCTCTCTTACACACACACACACACACACACACACACACACACACACACACACACACACACACACACACACTAGTATCACGAAGAAAGAATGGCTGTTCCTCAGAGGGAAATGTTTTTCACAAAAGAGCTATAAAATAAGTCCTGCCTACTTTAAGTTCATGCTTAGCAGGTTTTTGTTAAAGTTTACTTAGTTCATTGTCCATTATTTTTAAAAAATAAAATGTAGTAACAGAATTGTTTCTCCTGATTGCATGATGTGTGGGTTGAGTTTTGTATATCTGCTAGGTCAGGCATATAAAAACAGAATCAGAACCATTCTTTACTGTATGGTAAAAGTAAGAGGAGTCCTCAATAGAAAAATTAATGTCACCCAGCAGGGCTGAAGCTGCTGTACTGAAAAGCTTGGGGTTAGCTTTTATTTCTTCATCCATCTGTTGCAGCTTTTAAATGAGCTTTAGGCTGCTTTTCTGAAGTTCCTTAACCTATCTAAATCTGACTTGGAGAAAAGGAGCTTTTTCTATAAAGCTCACCTCCCCAGCTGCACCATAAATGAGTTTTCTAATTGAACTTCCCTCAGATGGCTTTTAAGAGCGTTTTTATTTTAAATAGCAGTTCCCTTAATTAGCTCTGAAAAGGGTTTTCCATTTCAATTCTTTTCAGAAAAAAAGATGGGTATCATTAAATATAAAGAAACACCCTTTCATTCCTGTTTGACATAGGTAATACAACTGAAATTTAACAAATCAACACTCTGTGACCGTGCCTCATGGATCTATTCAATGCCTAGTATGCAGAAAAAAGTAATTTGATGAGCACAGCTCCTTCGAGCTATTTATCACTAACTGCATAGCAGAGGGTGAACTCAATGTAAGCTCCTCCAGTCCTGCCCCTTTCTGAGTAGTCAGCCAATAGCAATCCTCCAGTGACTCATCTTTCTTTCATTCCACTCCTTTAGGCAAGAGGCCAAGCTGTCAGCATCACTGAAAGCATCTCTAATGATTGGCTAAGCCTAGATGACTAATAATTCCTTTTGAGCTTCATTTGTGACCACCTGACTCAAGCAATCTTTTTTTTTTTTTTTTTTTTTTTTTTTTTTGAGATCTGTGACTGACTGGCAGAGTTTTTCCCTCCTTCTTTGATAAGCCTCTCCCATCCATTTACTTAAGAGACTCAGAATGAAGGAATGAACAGCACTGCATATCGCACTCAAAGCTACTGCTTGTGTACAGCAGTTTTGGCCTCTGCTCATTGCTTTTGAAGTACCAAACATTCAGATAATTCTTTGCAGCTTGTTACATTACACACGGCACTTACTCATATGTGTGGTAATGCACACTTCCCAGTGTCCCCTATCCTAGCACATTTATTAAAAAGTAAATAAAACTATGCAGAAAAGGGGTGCGCAGACTTTCACCTGAGATGGTCAGAGCCCCAACACAGACAGTGTGAGATTAGTCATAATGCTCACCTTTATCTTTTTAGCAAAGTTGTATATATTTATCATTAACTATGTTTATTCAAGTCACTCTGAAAACAGTATTTAAGGCTCTTTGTGTTTCATATGGCTTGATAAATACAAACAAACAAACAAATAAATAAATAAACAAAAAAACAGGAAGGAAGCAGTCATAAGCAGTTTGAGTAATGGAAAGATCACCAGAAATAAAACTTTGAAATAAGGTACTGGAATAGATTAGAATATAGCTGCATTGAAATCTATATATGTAGTAAGCTAATGAAATTCTTTACAGACTAGTAATAAGCAGCAATGTCGTGTGCATTAGGCAAAGAGGAATGAAGTACAAGTTAACAAATATGGAGGGGGAAGCTATATGGGTAGTAGATTGGTGGGGTAGAATGAAATAAAAAGTTCATAGAAGGGTGGGTTTATGAACATACGCCAAAGAGTGGATAAGATTGGTAGCAAGTATAAAGGAGGTCAAAGGCACAAATGTGCAAGAGGCATAAACAATGGAGCGATGAAAAGAAAAGGGGAGGGGGAAAGGAAGAGGAAAGCAACAAAGGGGAGGAGCCTGCAGACCCGATGGAATAATACATAGAGGGAAAAGGGAAGTGGAGAACATTAGTGGGAAAGAGAGAAAGGGGTGGTATCCAGGAAGAAGACAAACAAGTTAAAAGAATTCAATGGGTCATGGACGGAAGGAGCAGGCAGAAATAGCTGCTGAAAGGAATAGAACAGAATGAAAACAAGTCCAAGTGCAGTGCTCATGTACAGAATAACATGCAGAAGGAGGTGCTTGGTGAAAGGCTGAGAGAAGGGGTCATTACACAACATCTGGAATAGACAGCAGCATGACTAGTCATGAAGATAGAAGGGGTAGCTAGACTGCTAGGGGTATAGAAAACACTTGGGATGGACAAAGATGAAACATGCACACAGGAGGAGAAAGGTAGGACCAAAGAAGTATCCCTACCAAAGCTTAGCTTTTGAAACAGAAATGTTACCAAGATTTCTGCCTTCCATATAATAAAAACAAGACGTGGAATAGAACTTCAGTGACAGATTCTAAATATCTCTGTAAAAGTATAATAATTGAGTGCATTAGTCCCCTTATGATGACAGAAGTTCTAATCTCAGCACATCCAAATAGAGATGAGAAGAACTGCAACTAAATAAAAATTGATATGCTACTGCTGCTTACTAGAATATATTTTGTGCCCTACAGAGTGGAACTGTAGGTCTGAATTTAGGTACTGCCTTACCAGAAAGGATTTTCAATGATGAATACTACATGCAGTCTCTCCTTGATTAATATGGCTCACATTTACAGATTTGTAATCCAAATCCATGGTGTTGTACCTTAAGTCTCCTAACCTTGACCCTGAGTAATCAATCCAAGGCACCTTCCTTAACCATGGCTAACCAATCCAAGGCACCCTGGTATCACTTGGGAAGAGACACTTGTACCTAATGGGTCTTGCCTGATTAAAATAAAAAAAAAGCTTCAAATAGTGCATTACAAAGTAATATATAGCTGTATCAATAGAACACCTACAGCAGCAATAAGAAGTGAACTAAAATCAGAACACAGTCATTTTAAACCTTATTTGTTAATGAATGAAAAGTGTAATTAAAATCTTCACTATGGAAATGTTTGGCAGTATTGCATCATGAACACGAGGAAAGGAAACTGTTCTCTTGTCTCTTGGGATATTTCTGTTAAACTCTGTAACCACAAACACGCTCCGACACATATTTTGTAACAACTATACTTTATAAATTATGTGTATTTTTTAACATCATTTTATGGCTGAAAATTATCCCTTGGCTCAGTCCACTTATCTGGTTGACATCGAAAGTCATAGTTACAAATGTAAACTTGCTGACTGCTGAAAAAAATATTTTTACTCTGTCTCAGACATTTAGCGATTTATACTGACAGAGCTATGGATCAGAAGGGTTCATATTCATGATTGGTGTGCGTGTTGTCCACTTTATTTTATGTTTTCTAGGGTTACCATATTTTCAAATGCTAAAAAACAGAGTATCCACGCATAAAGGTTCTAATGAAGTCTTTATGAAAGATGTTTTAAATCAGAAGCACTTAACTGGATTTTTATTTTCAGTTTTAACTATTAAAGTGATTTGTTCTTGCATCTTGGGACTTACTTTACAGACGTGGATATTTTGGTTTTGGTTTACCTGTTTATCACCAGTGTGGGTAATGTGTGGTAGTTAGGTGTTTCATCTATTTAAATGCTTAGTGAGATAATTACAACTATGACTGCAAAACATGCTTATTTAGCAGAATGAAATTTTAACATTGTAGGAGCTTAGCTCTTTCTGTTTCTGGTAATTGTTAATGCACTTTGGTGGGCTACACTGATTGTAATGAATGGTTTTGTGATTGTCCTTTAGTGGGGAAAATACTTTTCAAATAAAGTCACTAAAGGGGAAGTTCCCATTTCCCCAAAATGAAATCACATTCTTAAAGAGGTAAAGAGGTGAAGGGACTTTGCCTCCATGCTAATGCAATATTCAAAATCTACATTGCATTCATTTTTTCAGATTCAAGTGCATTTTGTATCAGTGATATTTGGGATAATGACATAAAACGGTGTAGTTTTGCCTCACTGCTAATTTGCCATGTAATGCCTTTTATAACAGCTGTAATATCAATGAATCTGTGGGGCCTCTTTGCAAATGTGTCATGCTCACCAAATGTTTTAATGTTCCAGTGCTTACATTTTCACACAATATTCTGGAATAGAATTATAAGTAATAATATTGATGTCACACTACTGTCTATAGGTTTTCTATATCATTAACAAAATGCCTTTATTACTGTTTGTTACAGTATTGCGCATAGGGTTGTCTTTTTACTGAAATGCTTCAATTACTATATGTTTGTGTATTGTACATAATTTTTTTATATCACTTAGCTTTTTTTTTTTTACTACTAAAATGTTAGGATGTAATTTTTTTCTTTCTTTATTGGAGACATCTGTATAAATCAAAACTCTCCTGCAAAAAGCAAGCAAAATAATAATGTCAGTACATAATCCAAGCAAGTGCTTGTAAATATGAACATCCAGACTAGCTGTCAGTGAATGGCAGCTCTATAATGCAGTTGAGCGGCTTCCAGCTGTACAAAAAAGGAGTGCAGTTTTTCTGAAGTTATTTTATCTTCTGCCTGTGGACTTTATCTCTCTGTGGCTGGGGTCAGAAGAAGATTGATGACTGCATCCTGCAGTGCAAAAAGGACAGATTGCATGTCTGAAAAAGCAGTTCTCTACAGTGACCACATGCTTGAACGGTACAGTATGAGCCAACAGATGCAAAGGTAGAGTTCTAAGAAGTGAGGGAAATTAGTTGGCACAAACTTTGCATGATAGTGTTGTTCAAATCCATTGTGTTTTGTGCTGTTAAGTCTTCTCACAGAGGTCTGGATTTGATTACCTTATTCTCCACGTGCAGCGTGAGAGGCTCTGAACAAGTTTAAACAGATGTTACCTCCCAGGTGATCTGAAGAAGAGGTAGTTTTCTTACTGCACCTTGTAGAGTTAATAAAATAAATAAAATCATAAAAATACTGATTAGGACAGCAGTCAGCACTGTTTTGTTTCTTGGTAGGATACAGCATATTAGCTACTGGATAGTAGAACCCCTTCTGCTTTCCTGATAAGGTCATATTTCAGGAGCTGAACACCTTGAGATAAACATGAGACCTCTTGGCTAAATGTGGAGGTCAGGAAAGGATAAGCAGGCCTGCAGAGGGCAGCAGAACATTGCAGAGTCTAAACTGCAGAGAAGGAATTCTAAATAGGGACAGAAAAGGTTCACTGCTGTGTCACAGTATACTGAGCATTAAGGGAGTTCCCGCTGGGCCGCATGAATCATGAATAATGACAGGCTAGTCCCTGCAGTGTTACTACGACTACTATGACAGGCTAGTCCCTGCAGTGTTACTACGACTACTATTGCTGTTTGTCTTTTAGATATCAGGTGACCTACTACAACTACCCCAGGTACTTGGATTTGCTACAAACAGCACCATTATTTCTTTTCACATTGTAGACGCTCAGTTCATAAATGAATGCATTTCAAAATTCAGATTTAATTAGATTATGGTGCTGAATTTTAAACTCACAAGCTTGAACTCTAAGGAGCATATTATTCATAATACGACAGACATCTAATATTTTTTTTTCTTGGAATTTGACAGCACCCCAGGAAAGCTGAAAATAAATTCCATAAGCATTTCCCACAGCTCACATTTCATGCTTTTTAAACAATTCTAAAAGTCTTTGTTCTGAAATTGTTTTTATTAATTGGTTACAGGCTTGGAGTTTGAATCACTTTCTGAAGATGCAAGGTGCTCTGGATTTACTACAAATCATCACCTCTTAGGGAAATAATTGATGATTACATTTTGCATAGATTTCTATTTAAACTGAAATTTTATTGCATCACAGGTCAAAGTACATAAAATCAGTTTCATCATCCTGTTTCACAACATTTCATTTGACCAGACATCTTTGAAGCAGCTGGTGAATTTCACAATATTACAATATATCCAACAATCTCAGCTGTTGAAATGAAGACACTTCCTCTTGCTGCTGAAAGTTGTGAAAACAAGCTTATTGGTTTAAATTATTAATAAAATATACACTTGAAAACATCCATATGTTCACTACTGACATATCCAGTAACTTTAGGTCACAGTAGCAGATTACTGTGTTTTTATCTTCATTGTACAATGCACAGCATATCACTGAATAACACACAGGTGACAGGTTTAAAGTAGTGACTTAATGCACAGAAATCTTGCATAGTGCTTTTCAGCATGGAGTGCACATACAAATGTGCACGCAGAGCTCATGTGCAGCAGCTTTAATTTATGCAACAGTTTCTGATACATTACTTAAAAAAACAAGGGTAATTAATTATTTATATGTACACACTCAAGCAGCAGGCACAGTAACATAAATACCCTAACTGCATAAATGCATGAAGAAATGTTACTTATAACCATTTACTAATTAGCGCCGCTAAACATTTTCACATATGCTGTATATAAATATATATATATATGTATGCATTTGTGTGTGTGTGTGTGTGTGTGTGTGTGTGTGTGTGTGTGTATATATATATATATATATATATATATATATATATATATATATATATATATATATATATATATATATATATATATATATATATATATATATATATATATATATATATATATATATATATAGATATAGGTACAAGAGCAAGCTGAATGAGGTCGTGGACCCTGAGGATTAAACCATCTGGTGCAAGACTTTACAGAAAATATAGAATTGTGAATGTCATTTGGAAGTGGAAAGCAGGGAGTTTTGGAGAGAGAGTAACAGTATCAGGAATTAGGGATTAAGAAAGTGACCAGTAAGGTACTGCGGGGGTGGAGGTCATTCCAGGCTCCAGTTCTCTCCATAGTGCTTGTTTCAGTCATATCTGAGAGAACAGAGAACAAGATTAACCTTTCATTGATGGCACAAAGATATGTGTAGCAGTGCAGGATGGGAAGTGTCTGAGGAAGGATTTGTAAAGGCTGACCAAGTGGCCCAAGAGGAGGCAGTTGAGGCTCAGCATAAACAAAGTATTAAACTTGAGCCACAACAACCATAGTGTAAAGTACCAGCTAGGGGGACTAGGGCAACAAAGGATCTGGAGTACTGATTTCTCCTAGACTGGGGCACCAACATCAAAGTAAGAGGGTGGCAGTAGCAGCAAACAGAATGCTGGATGTATCCTGCAGGAGATAGACTCCTGAAGCAAGGATACGATATTTCCATTCAGCTGCCCCTGCCCAGGCCATACCTTCAGTACATACAAAAAAAGACATCAGGTTGCTGAAAGGAATCCCAAAGAAGGCCATCATAAAGTTTGGTGGGATAGACAGGAAAGGATATCATGAGATACTAGAGGAACTAGAGTTCTTTCCACTAAGGACCTGAAGAGGCAAGGTGGACATGAAAATCACTGCACAAGATCAGACATGGTGTTATGAAAAAGTTATCCTGTTTAAGAAGGGCTGAAGAGACACAGATAGATTATAAGGGTTTAACTAATCCCTGGAAATCTGAAAGTATGTTTTCACAGAAAGGATTGTGAATGCATGGATTGGAATACTGGAATGGATGGTGAAGAGAAACTCCCCAGAGGCATTCAAAAGTGCAACGGTAAGGTGGGAGGTAATGCTGGAAAGAATGCTAATGCTAAATGTAGTTAAGTGGCAGACAAGATAGACAGTAGACTTACTGTTTTTCTGCTATTGGCCACATGTAATATATGACACTGTTCAGTGCAGACAAGATAGACAGTAGACTTACTGTTTTTCTGCTTTTGGCCACATGTAATATATGACACTGGTGCCTGTGCAGATATGTAGTTATTAATAAGTATTGACATTTTCGCTACTCCTGTACCAAAATGTTGGATAATACATTAGCATGTCATTTTTTTAAATGTTCAGTCATTTTTGTTTCAATTAAAAGTATCAATATGAAACAATCTATTCTTTCTGTAAACCTTTCTAGCATTATGAGAGTTTCTTCAGCTTCTCAGGAGGGTGTCTTGAAACTCATCTGGGATTTATTTCAGTAGCCTGAATATGCCATTCTGGCTGTAACTAACCCAGGTTGTTATCTATCTTAGTTTGGAGTCTGTCATCTGTTAATCATGATTGATGCACAGCTATGGTCATCCCTCCTATTTGGAGTATAGATCCATACCAATGCCTTTTTCCAGATATACCTTGGGCCATCCATCTATTTAAAGACATTTGTTTAGTCATGCATCTGTTTATTGGTACTTGTGTAGTCATGGTCATCCTTCCATGGATGAGTGTTGGTCTGGCCATGATCATCCAAGCACCTTTGAGAACAGGTCTGCACATGGACATCCATCTATTTATCAATGGGCAGTTGTCATTTATTTTGTCTATCTACAGATGTGCATCTGGACTTCTTGTCTCCATAGGCATTATCTGAGTGTCAAATTCTAAAATACACTTTGTCAGACAATGCTGAAATCAAGGTAATTTCCTCTCAGGTTTTATTCATTTATCTTTGTTTCATGGCTTTCAGCAACTCAAGGCAACCACAATGGATCTCTTTAGGTTCATGGATGCCTCTTTCATAACAAAAATCATCTGATTTTCTGTCCTTTGCTTTCTCAAAGGCATCTGCAAAACAGATGCCTGAAGTTCAGCTCCAATGAAGGATATGAGTGCCTGTTTTTTGACTAGCCAGCTTCTGCTGCTAGCTCTATTTTGATTGGCCAGCTTCTGCAGAGAGAGAGAGAGAGAGAGAGAGAGAGCCTTCCAGACTTTAAGTACCTAGAGGTTTGCTCAGTTAGGTACTGTGCTGTGCAAGTGCAGCAGTGCAAGGCAGTTTTAATCATATTCAGTGCAATATACAACTGGTAATGTAACCCCTTCATCCACATTGTATACATTTCACTGCCGTCTCTGTCTCAGTTTAGTTGCACTAATGTGAGTGATTTTACACTGGTGTTATTACATGCCATGAAATCTGTGTCTCTCTATTTCAGCTGATTAACTTACTGACTGCACTCCATCTGGTTACATTGATGAAATTAGCACAGTTCTGCTGACTCTTGCTCCAATTTAAATAAAACTGTACTATTGCGTGTTGTACTGTTGTTTGTTACTGCCAATATCTAAGATAACACTTTAGTGTTGCTGTTTATTATACTGTGTAGATAAAAACAAAATTAACTTTCCTCACATACTGATTGCAATTTTTTGATCACTGGTGGTGTTGCATTTCTGCTTGACTACTGTACTGTTATATCAATTAATACTGCACTAGACAGTATTGAATTACCTCTCTGATATACCTTTACTGTTTGCGCTGACTGCTTTCCTGATATAGCAATACAACTATTTTATTTACAGTTATTGTACTGCATTCATTTAGATTTCTGTAGCTGTTGCTCTACCGTTATTGTACCTGGATCTATTGGGTTAGTCTATCTGTTGCTTATTGCTGCTACTAGCTAGGTGGAAACCAAATTAACCTATTAGGCAAAGGTATCAAATTTAAATTTCCAGTTGTTACTGACTATACTGCATACAGCTGTCGCTTCTACATTTTTACACTTGTGAGTACTACAGTTGTCACACCAACTATTGTATATTTTAGTCACGTACCATATCACAACCTTTTTTCCAAGTCCAATCCATTACCTTCTTCTGTCTCTCTTATTAAGAGTAAGTTATTATGCTATCCTGTTTCACGTACTCCTTCAGCTACACTGGCCATTATGGAATCTAATTCAGGTCTTGCTTCTTCTATAGGGAGCCTGATAGCATCAGGTATTTTGAGACAGTATGACAACTAGCGTAGGCTTACTGAAAACTCTTTAGTACTGTCTCACAGCAATTCATTATTTATTTATATATTTTTGGTTGACTGAGCTAGTCCCAGTAGGCTAGTGGTCTCTTTTCAGGGGAGACCCAAGTAGTATTTATACTACCATTTGAAATTTGGCCAGGGTAACAGGAAGCTTCCTCTACTATATACAGTAGGTGCTGTGGGATCTTTTACATCCACCTGACCTACCAACAACTCAAGCAGACAAAACCTTGGTTTAACATTTCATCCAAAAAAATGACACACTCAGGGGTACAGCACCGCTTTTGTGGTGTGGGAATAAATTCACAGCCTTCTGCACCAAAGGCGTGTTGCTACCCATTGTACCACATTTCATCTGGTTGCATTGATGAAATTAGCGATGTTCTGCTGACTCTAGCACCAAGTTTAAACAATACTGCTTTATGAGAGCAGTGAAGTATTTATTGAACTTGGAGACTATCTTCTCAACTCTGAACACATTTGGTAAGCACAGAACATCTCCACTTCATCAGCTTCTACCGAAGTTGTTAAGATAACATTGCCTAAGTCTCCCTCAGCTTCCCTGACTATGGACTCAGAAACCATGACCATTGGTGCACACAACACTATACTATGTCTCTCACCTACCTATCAGAAGAATTCTCAACAAGTCAAAAATAATGGGGGGGGGGGGCAAAAGCCCCAAATCAGGGATAGATATTAAAATGTATCTTATAAACTTAGCTAAGGACTGTATATATTTAGTTAACAAATGTTTGTTATGTATCAATTAAACTTAGAAGTTCTAAAGTGACATTTTTGTTACAAATAAACCTGCATTTAAAGGAATGTTTTGAAGGAACCAGGAGTGTTAAGAAAGGAAATGTTTATCAATATTAAAATATAGCACACCAAAACCATATAGACTCCATGAAAAGATCTGCTTAGCCCTGTATTAAATGTGACTTCTCTATGTCAAAGTACAAATTAAATGAGGTTCTAACTTGCAGTTTTAAACTATGTCACTACTGGTGTGATTTATAGCTGTACACAAACTTTGATTACTGTTTTGGGAGATTTCTCCTTTGGATATATTTGTGCAACCATACATTTGTTATAAACAAATTTGGGATGGTGTGAGGGGCTTGTCCTTCACACATGGGAGTTATGAGGGACCATCCTACCTTAATTTTTTCATTAGGTTGATTTTCTGACCAGTAGTGCTTGGTGAGATGGTTCCTTACTGAGCTGTAACTGCATGAGTAATGGTGGAAGCATCAAAAGCATGTGTGCTTACAGAACTTTGGCAAGATGTTCTCGTCAAGAAGTAAAACTCTTTGTGATGATGATGATGAGGAGGAGGATGATATGTGTGTGTGTGTGTGTGTGTGTGTGTGTGTGTGTGTGTGTGTGTGTGTGTGTGTGTGTGTGTGTGTACGTGCATGCTTTTTTTACATTTATGAATATATGGCATACGTTTATTCTTCTGTTTGTTGAGTTATAGCAGAAAATTATTTTTTCACTAACTTTTGTTTTCTGTGGAGTGGCAGCATTTGTGTATTTTATTTATTTATGTATTTATTTTGTAATTAGCCAAAGCTTTAGGATTAACTGTATGGAATTCAAATACTTCATATTATATGTATTTCATGGCTGCTTTGTCTTGCAGTCCAAGTATTCTGTTTGCGGAGAATCCAGATCAACCAATACCAGCAATTAATTTCATTAATCGGTACACCCAGAAATGTTTACATGCTGTCAGTACATTTCTGCACCTTGTGTTTCTAGAAAGAAGTCATGGTGAATATGAAAGAGTTTTTTTTAATTAAATATGAAAAGCTCCACACTAAAAAAGTGAACCATTATACATACATACATACATACATACATACAAATATTTCAAGAATGGGCATTAATGCCCTTCTAGCTTGCTAATACAACAAAACACTTGTTCCCATAATAAGTGTCCAGGCTATCCATACAAATATCTAAACTAGTACTTGTTTTAATGTAATTTGGTAGTTCCATGCATCCGTTACTCTGTCAGAGAACCAATTAGTACACTTCTCATTCCTATAGAATCTTCTACATAGGTTGTCTGATGATTCTCTAGTATTTTTGATAACTCCAAAATTTCCCAGAGGTAGTTGTCTCTAAATGCCCTGTATACTTGAATAAGATCTCCTCTTAGATATCTGTAAAAAAACACTGTACAAGTTCAGATATTTTAGTCTTTCATAATATCTTAAATTTTCACATTCATGGATGCCCTTGGTGTATTTCTGCTGTACTCTTTCCAGTTTACTCATGCTTGTTTTCTTATAGGGTTTCCATATTGTTATTCCATACTCATGTTTGGGTCTAATGTAACTAATAAACAATGACTTCATTATTTTTGATTTCCTAGACTTTATAAATCATTTTATACAACCTATAGTTCTGTAACTATCATGAACAAATTGGTTGATATGATTAGAAAAACTCATAGCCGAATCTACCTATATACCCGGGTCCTTAAATGAGTCTACAGTTTCAATCACTGTGTGCTGCATTAAATATTCACCTTTCAATTTATGTCTCCCAAATCTCATATGCTGTTTTTGATGTATTTGTCAGCATATTGTTCTCCTGAGCCCAAGTGGTCAATTTGGTCAAGTTAGCCTACAGACATGCCTTATCTATAACACATGTAATCAGTTTACTCAATTTTAGGTCATCTGCATATAGACTGTAGAACACCTCAGATGAAAAAGTTAGGTCTGACAGATACAATCTAAACAAGTAAGGGCCTAGGGCAGAGGCCTGTGGGACACCCTGACTGTAACCAAAGATTCCACCTGTCCAGTTACTGTATGATACTTGCCATGTCCTATGCTATCCATCTTATCAAGAGTACATCAATACCTAGTTGTACTAATTTATTGATCAGTGTTTTATGACCCTATCAAATGCTGAAATTAAATCTATATAAATTACATGACCTCACAATTTTTCATTCATAGCTGTTATTTTATTGTTATAGAACATCATGTTACAGGTGACAATCAACTTGTTTTCAACATATGTATGCTGATATATGTTTTCAAGTCCCAACCTATCCAGTTTTGACATTAACTTATCTAATGTTACCTTCTAAATTATTTTTCCACAGCATGAAAGTAGACTTAAGGGTCTATATGACTCTGGGTTTGTCATACTCCCCTTTCCCTTAAAGACAGGTTTAATAAACGCATGTCTCCAATCTTGAGGAATCTCCCCATATTTATATGGCACAGTGAATAAAAGATATAATGGTACCATAAGTTCTTGATGAAGTGTTCTCAGGTCATTGTTACTAATTCCATCCCTTACCTGTGCTTTGTTTGGATCCAGTTTGTGCAGTTCTTTTTCAATATAATCTAATTTGATTCCAGTATCTGGGATTACCTGGATATCACTAGGACAACTTATCACCCCTTTTGTGGAGCCAAACTGTTTTGCATAAGATTTTGTAAATATGTCTATTATCTGTTGTGTCTGAGAATAAATTTTAGAATCTGCACACAGTTTATCAATTTGTGTGTCTTTACTCCTTCCACATATTATTTAGCTATAAAAAGTTGTCTATTATGTTCAATCTCTTTATATAAATTTTCTTCAAATTTTTCTTGATCTTGTCTCACACTATGCTCAATCTGTTTGCCCAACTTGTTTATTTCAGTTTTTAAAGTTGTAGTTCGACCTTTCTTCTATTTCTTATATTTTTTGTCTCTCACCTTAATCAGATATCTTGCTCTTATGGAAATATATCTCCCTGATGTTGTATGCCTAGATCCTCATGTTAAACATTTGTTTAAATTTTTGTACTCAATTTCTCTTTCAAAACTTTCCACATTCCATGTGCAGGTTTTCCACTGAACACCTCACTCCAATTAGTTTTACATAGTGACTGTTTTGCTTCAATATAATCTGTAATTAACCTTCTGTTCATTGGTTTAGATTTCAGTTTGGCAAAATTATCTAGCAAAAAAATTAACCTTTATAACCCCATGAGCACTGCACATGCATGGTGGTAAAACCTGACTTGAAGTAACAGTAATTTCTTTGGGAACACAAACAATGTCTAGCATGTTTCGTCCCGTAGTAAGTTTTTTTACAGTCTAAAGCAATTGTTCATGAATATACTCTGTGAATAATTTCTTTACTGACATACATTTACTGACCATATCCATGTCGCATTAGTGCCACAAAGGGGAATGCAAAAGGCATAAACTAGATAGTTTACTTGTCGCATTAGTGCCACAAAGGTGAATGCAAAAGGCATAACTAGAAAGTTTATCTGTAACTGAATTAGAACCGCTCATCGGTTGGTGTTTAAGCTCCGCTGAAGCAAACGGGTGAAGCCTCCTCACCCCCCCCCCTTACTATATCTTTAAACAATAAACTGTTTTTGAGAGCTCGCCCACTCCTCGGCACTTCGTAGCGACCATAATTCATGTCACATTAGTGCCTTTCCCTAGAAACATTATTATTGTATATTATTGCTGTATTGCAGCTGCTCTAGAACTATTTTTTATTAGCTTCCTTTGTCTTACCCAAATGCCTGTTTAACTGAGTAAATGCTACTAGACTAAGCCTTTTTGTAGCACACTCTCCCTCCCTTCTACCCTACCCCCCTCCACTCTGTAGCACAATAATCTTTTTTTTCTCTCCTCGCTACTTCTATTATTTATAGTCCTGCTATTGTATGGTATAAATTGGGGTTACACATCTCCCTCCCTTGCCTATTGTACCGGCTCTGAGAAATTGCTAAGGCTTTGTTTATTTTGTTTTTTGCCTTCTGACCTTGCTCTGCAAATAGCCTAGATATTCCTTAACACTGTGTGTAGAGGTACAATGCATATTTAACCTGTTCCAAGGGTATATATTCTGCCTGCAATTGCCTAGATATTTCCTTAACACTCTGTGTAGAGGTACAATGCATATTTAACCTGTTCCAAGGGTATATATTCTGCCTGCAATTGCCTAGATATTTCCTTAACACTCTGTGTAGAGGTACAATGCATATTTAACCTGTTCCAAGGGTATATATTCTGCCTGCAATTGCCTAACCTGTTTCAAGGGTATATATTCTTGCTGCAATTTGCCTAGATATTTCTTAACACTCCCTGTTCCAAGGGTATATATTCTGCCTGCAATTGCCTAGATATTTCCTTAACACTCTGTGTATATTCTGCCTGCAATTGCCTAGATATTTCCTTAACACTCTGTGTAGAGGTATAATGCATATTTAATCCTGTTCCAAGGGTATATATTCTGCCTGCAATTGCCTAGATATTCCTTAACACTCTGTGTAGAGGTACAATGCATATTTAACCTGTTCCAAGGGTATATATTCTGCCTGCAATTGCCTAGATATTCCTTAACACTCTGTGTAGAGGTACAATGCATATTTAACCTGTTCCAAGGGTATATATTCTGCCTGCAATTGCCTAGATATTCCTTAACACTCTGTGTAGAGGTATAATGCATATTTAACCTGTTCCAAGGGTATATATTCTGCCTGCAATTGCCTAGATATTTCCTTAACACTCTGTGTAGAGGTATAATGCATATTTAACCTGTTCCAAGGGTATATATTCTGCCTGCAATTGCCTAGATATTTCCTTAACACTCTGTGTAGAGGTATAATGCATATTTAACCTGTTCCAAGGGTATATATTCTGCCTGCAATTGCCCTTAACACACTGTGTAGAGGTACAATGCATATTTAACCTGTTACAAGGGTATATATTCTGCCTGCAATTGCCTAGATATTTGTAACACTCTCAATAGTATAATGCATATTTAACCTGTTCCAAGGTATATATTCTGCTGCAATGCCTAGATATTCCTTAACACTCTGTGTAGAGGTATAATGCATATTTAACCTGTTCCAAGGGTATATATTCTGCCTGCAATAGATATTTCCTTAACACTCTGTGTAGAGGTATAATGCATATTTAACCTGTTCCAAGGGTATATATGCCTGCAATTGCCTAGATATTTCCTTAACACTCTGTGTAGAGGTACAATGCATATTTAACCTGTTCCAAGGGTATATATTCTGCCTGCAATTGCCTAGATATTCCTTAACACTCTGTGTAGAGGTACAATGCATATTTAACCTGTTCCAAGGGTATATATTCTGCCTGCAATTGCCTAGATATTTCCTTAACACTCTGTGTAGAGGTACAATGCATATTTTTAACACTCTGTGTAGAGGTACAATGCATATTTAACCTGTTCCAAGGGTATATATTCTGCCTGCAATTGCCTAGATATTTCCTTAACACTCTGTGTAGAGGTACAATGCATATATTCTGCCTGCCCTGCAATTGCCTAGATATTCCTTAACACTGTGTGTAGAGGTATAATGCATATTTAATCCTGTTCCAAGGGTATATAGCCTGCCTGTATTTGCTGTTATGTCACTGCATTTATCTGCTCCTCACAACGGACTTTTAAAAATGTATAATTGCATTTGTTTCTAGATTGTTTGCTAGTGGTTGTGTCACTGTCTAAACCTTGTCAGTACTGCTCTCTCTCCCTGTCTTGCTCCTTGCTCTCCTTCTTTGCTGCTCTAAATTACTTTTTACCGTCTGCTTGACCCTCCCTCTCCTATACCCTTCTTCTAGACCTACTCCTCTGTTCCTTTACCCTTTCCCTTCTATATGTTTCTCCACCTCCTTTTACTATTTAGCTTTTACTTTCCTCCTTTCTCCTCCCTTCTCCCTATACTTATTTTTGTCTGTTTCTCCCTTCTCGTTTACAGCTCACCTATCCTGAGGATCCAGCAATACCTCCCAAATTACACGGACTCCTTGCTCAAAGCCAAGTTTGGCCCACCTGGATTTTTAACCTGCTAACCAGTTTGGACTTATCCGTAAGGAACCCACAGTGTGGAATCCCTCACATTTAGCTCTCAATAAATGTAACAATAATAACCCAAAACAGTTCTGGAAATCGGTCAGCTCCCTACTTCATCCTGGATCTCAAAACAACCCTTGCCCTGCCCCTAATCTATCTGACCTTCTTTACTGAATCCATAGCTAAGCTAACCAAAACATTCCTTAATAATGACCTACCTAACTCCCTCTTCACATCACCCAGAAACCCAAACAACAATCCCATCAATTTCCATCTCTAACCTGTTTCCACAACTTCTATAAAAAAGCTTCTATCCAAGCTAAAGCCATGCTCTAATGCCCCTGACAACATTCCCTCTTGCTTCCTGAAACATGCAGCTGAAGGAATCGCTCTCCCAATTAGTATTCTGATTAATAGATTCATAAATGAGTCATATGTTCCAAAACTTTGGTGTTCAGCCTACATTCTACCTCTTCACAAAGGAGGCAAAAACACGGCTATTTCTAACTTCCGCCCTATTGCTCTACTCTCTCCAATATCTAAAATTCTAGAAAAATGTGTCCACCATCAACTTTTACCTTATCTAATTCAGAATCACCTCCTAACACCCACCCAGCACGGCTTCTGTCCTGGCCACAGTACCATAACTGCCCTACTTTCCTTCCTAGAAACTGTCAATCAAGCACGAGACTCTGGACTCATTATATCCACAGTTCTCCTAGATCTTTCAAAAGCCTTTGACACCATCTCCCACACACACCTTCTTCATCATCTGGCTAATCTCAATCTCTCCCCAAATACTCTATCCTGGTTTTCCAGTTATCTATCTGATAGATCTCAAGTAGTCAAATGGAAGAACTCTTTCTCTTCCTTCCTGCCTACACCCACTGGCGTTCCTCAGGGGTCTATCCTTGGACCCATGCTTTTCAACATCTTTATAAATAACCTACACACCTTCATCCCTGACACCACAGTCATCCAATATGCTGATGACTCTACCTTGATCTGTTCTGCCTCAAACTTTCCTGAACTACTGACCAAAACCCAGTTAGCCTTTACCACTACAGAGAACTGGATGAACCAAAATTACCTTTCTCTCAACTCCAATAAATCCAAAATACTAATTTTTCTCCCCTCCAAAATTTCCTCTTTGGACAAAAACACTTTCAATGTCCTAAGTCAAACTAACACTGCCATTGAAGTGGTTCCCTCTGCAAAACTCCTTGGCATTACCATAGATGAATATCTCAAATTTGATCTTCACATTCAACAAAACATAAAAAAAAAATCACCAAAAGCTAGGTATGCTATATAGGAACAATCATTTTCTTTCCAACTCCACTAGGCATACCTTGGCAATCACCTACCTCCTCCCTTCCCTTCTATATGGAGCCCCTCTTCTAACCAATTTATCGGTCATCAACACCTCTAAGCTCGAAGCTTGCTATAATAAGATCTCTAAATTTGCAACTAAACCCAAAACATCAACTCACCACTGCCTCAGCCTACACTCTCTGAACTGGTTAGAACTCCCTAACCACCTAGACTATTTACAACTAACCACCGCTCACAAACTAATATTCTCCCCAGACAAATGCCCAGCATTAAAGGACATCCTTCCTCCATACATCCCTAACAGATCACTGAGATCTGAGCACCAAAACCTAATCTCCATTCCCAAACCCAAGTGACCCGCTGGCCAGCTTTTACTATCCTTCTCTCTAGGTAATAAATGGAACTGTCTGCCTCCTTCTCTTAGGACTATGTCCAACACCGAATCCTTCAAGAGCCAACTTTTTCTTCACCTATCTTCCAAATGGAAATGCTCCTGCTTTCACCCCGCATACATTCTAGGGACTCCTCACTAAGCTCCCATTACCCCCTCTCCACTATACTCTCATTCTTATTCTTATGACTCAAAAGATCTAGGACCAGCAGACTTTAACTGCTGACCCCTAACATGTAAATATTGTTTAAAAAAAAAAAATCTCTGTAGTCAAGATGTTAAACTGTCTCAATTTGTTTAACTGTCTCATAATGTATATTATGTCTCAAATGTATGAATCCAACTCTTGTATTTTCACTTTGTAACCTTTATTCATATTTTGCAAACCTATATTGTATGGTATTTCACTTTGCAACCTTTATTCTTCATTTTGTATCCAATATTGTATTAAATTGTTCATGGAGCTTTTCTCCCCGGGCCTCCAATGAAAATGGGCACTTCTTGGCCCAGTGGACCTCCCCGGTAATCAAACTAATAATAATGATAATAATAAATAAATAAATAACATAATTGAATCAATATTATTCCAGTCTGTTTCTGGTAAATTTAAGTCCCCAAGTAATATTATTCTTCCCTCCTGTGTTTCATGCAAGAAATGTATGAATTCCTCTAGGGCATCTGTACTTGACTGTGGTGGGCTATACTCTCCAACAATTGTTATATGTTCCAGGGTAGTATTTTTTGTCACAGTTACACAGTCTATAGTAATGGTGTTATCATTGAACATGCAATAATCACAGGTCTCATAACTATCTTTGGCCCCTATCATAAAACCTCCACCAGATTTATTGTTAGAATATTTGTTACAGTAAAAACATTTATACTCTGATAGAACTTTTCTTTAACCATGTTTCACAAACAAGGACAACACCATCTTGTGGGAACATAGCAAATTTTCCAATAAAACAAATATCAATGCTCCTAGCATTAACAACCATCAGAGATGCTTCAGATGTTGCTATCTGTGAACTGTTAAATTTTTGCCTGGAAAAAAATCCTGCCTAGTGTTTGTGAAATATTGCAAAATATCTGCTGCAAAAATTCTCTTCCCTGATCTTGACAAATGCACACCATCCTGTCTGAACAAGTGTGCCCAGAAATAGGCTTGTATTGTCTACACATTTCAATTTTTTTAAAACAGGACATTTTTTCCATGTAGGTAGTTACCCTAAAAATCATTCACAGTGATCTGACAATACTTTCTATAGGTGATTTGTGAAAAATACGTCCTAATACCAGTACAAGCTATACTATCTAAGAGGGCTGTCACTTCCTATTAACAGTCAGAGAATCATTGTACCAACATGAATAAAAATGGATCTGTACTTCCTAACATTAAAGCATTCCAAAGCTTGTCTCATATCTTCTATTTTTGCTCCTAGCAAGCATAACACTATTCAATGTTCATTTTCCTCTCTGTAAATATAAGTATAAGTTCTTCTAATAATTGAATCTCCAGTAATAAGAATATCTTTGCTGGCCAGCTCTGAAGACTCTTCAGCTTGTAATGCAATAATATCTGCGCTATCAATTGTTACAAAGGATAGATCTTCATCACCATTAGTCTTATTAATCCCACTGTTTTCACTGTGCATTAAATTCCCATCTGGCTGGTATTGTAAATCCACAGCTAGAGCCATGTAGTCAACATATGTCTTTCTCTTCTTTTTTCTTACAGTGATGTTCTTCAATCCTTCCATGCTCAGTTTTGATTTCTTTCTTTTCACCTGCCCCTTGTCTCTTTTTTCTACCTTTTCCATTGGAGAGGTGATGCCTTTTTCTGTAGACTGAAGGTTTTCTGGTAGAAAAATATCTTCATTTCCTGTAACATGTGTTACATAAAAAAGAAGTGTCTTTTTACTACCTTTTCTCTTTCCTTTACAGTCATTAGTCAGTTTCTTTTTCTTCCTTGTTATTTTTTATCAACTTCTTCCTTTCTTTCTTTTTTTGTTTCCTTCTAAACAAACTGGATCCTCAGATTGCTGAATACTTGCGTCCAGATTTCCAAAGTTGTCAGGGGCATCACCTTGTTTCATAGGGGTTGAATGATCTTTGCAGACAATAGACGCATAATTTCCTAAATGTGATCTACTTGTTCTATGCCTAACATTATTTATGTCATAAGTCCAGTCATTAATACATGAAGCAACAGTTATCCAAGCCATGCCAATTGCACAAGTGCAATCATCATCATTAAGTCTAGATTTGGTTCTAACAATGGTAAGCAAATTATCCAACTTTTGACATGAGGAACACAGATCACCAGTGTAATTAGCTGTTACCTTTAAATAGGGTCTATGTTATAACATCGAAGTTACAGAACATCGAATACAATATGGTCGACACCATATTGTCGAAGTTCTGTAACTTCGAAAATGAAAAAGAAAAAAATCAAATCTTTAAATTTTTCCCTAATGGGTTTAAGCAGGGGGGCAAGCCCCCCTGCACCCCCTGTACCCCCCACTACTTAAATATACCAACTCTGAGACTGCAGTAAACAGAAATCTCCCCTTACAGAGATTTCCGTTTACACACTCGAGATCCTGAGCATTCGATATTCTCATGCCGAAAATGTCAGATTCGACATTGTCAGCTTTCGAGAATATAATATAGACCCTTTAAATATGCATAGCATTTATTACACTGTACAATATATTTGTGCATTATCAAATCATTAATTGCATACTAATTTAAGGAATCCATATGCAGCTTCAAATGAATAAAATATTGCAAAAGTAAGAATAATCAAAATCAGTAACCACAAAATTCAAATAGAACTTAAATCAACTTCTATGACAAAAAAATTACACCAGCAATATACAACTAAATAGTAAAGTTGTTGTTGTGTCTTTTGGCTTTTCATGGTTAGGGGTTGCCACAGCAGAACTCTGGTCTGCTAATGATTTGCAGTAGATTTTTACGTGCCAAGTTACCAGCTCTGACGCACAACCTTCAACGAAGATAAGCCCATTCACGCATGTCTCAACACAAAAGTTGTAATTTCCTTTACATCACACTCTCTATCGCTCGTAGTTGCACTTCTTTTTAACAGTAAAGATCAATAAATTACAAACCACAGTAGAGTTTCTTAGATATGCTTAGAACACCCTGATACTACAGCAACATACCAAGCTAAGGAAGATACCAAGGGGTCTAGGAATGGAGAAGAAATCCACTCAGGATTCTCCACCAGATGGTTCAAAGTATAATTAATAAAATGTGGGGAAATTTCACATAATTACTTAATTAAGTTAATGTCCTTCGTCACTGAACAAAACAGAATGCCATATGATGAAATTATAGAAAATATAAATGGTTTATAGGTAATTAAATTAAATATTACCAAACACCTTTCTTTAGAGATATTGCAAACATTAGATGGGCATTTTACACAATTTCCTTAGGATATTTAGGATATTTAAAAAAATTCATTAACTATAAAAAATGAAAGAAAAAAGCTGATATAATATTAAAATGACTATTCATCTAATCAAAGATTTTCACTGGACAGAAGGGACAGTACACTCAGTCAGTCATTCTTTAGGTAGTTCACATGAGACATCTAGATGCCCTCCTCTGATACATGGAGTTGGATCATTTTCATTTTAAAAGACAATGGAAGTCACATTCTCAAAAAGACATTCATTCCAACCTTATAACATTTGATGTGATACAAAAAAGATTAGATCCCTAAAATGAAATGAAGCTCCAGGAGCAGATGGATATACTTTGGAATTTTACAAATACTTCATAATATCATTATCCAATATTTTACGTACTATATTTAAGGACATAATCAATGATGGTATTACTGACCTTTATTTAAATAGGTCTACAACTATACTACTAACAAAATCTAACAAAGATCCTACAGATTTCACTAACTAGAGACCTATTGTCCTTATTAACTTAAATATCAATATTATTTGCTTCCATTATTGCTAATAGGCTTAAACTGATTATTCCCTCAGTAATTTCTAACTATTAGACTGGTTTTATAAAAAAAAAAAAAAAAAAAAAAAAAACAGACAAACAACAGATTGAATACTTACCCTACACACTTTCCAAAGTTTACCGTGACCTAACAATATCTTTGTGTCATCAGTGGATACCTGTACAGCATTTGTTGGGCTTAATCTAAAATTTCTCTTTTTGGTTAAGAAGAAATTAGACTTCCCAACTGCAGCTACACAATTAATAAATAAATTACTTTCTCAACCCATCTTTACGAAAACAGTATAAGAAAAGGTTTTTCCTTTTACTACTCTGTTTATTAAGTATGGTGAACCCTTGTTTTTTACATTAACCTATGTTCATATTATAAGACCCCTTCTTGTTTCAACCAGAAAATCCCTTTAACTGTATTTGCAACTAATGTGAATATTTAGCATCCCCAAACAAAGGCATTCCAAACATTTTACACACTATTTCTTCAAATTTTCTAATTATAAATTGAATGTAGACAAATCCTCTCTTTTTTCCTAAATCCTAACAATAGCTATACTAATATTAATAAACTACAAGGGTTAAAAAACAAATAGATGTGACTATCTGGGTAACACTTTTCTCCATGATAAGAAATTAAATTCACATTATAACATAAAAAAGTGCTGGGCAAAAATGCAAATGGACATGCTTAAGATAATAAAAATACAAATTGTATTTCTTTTAAAAATAGCTATAGTCAAACTAAATATCTTTTCTGAAATTTTATTCCACAGCAGATCACCTCCCTCTTATCTACTACTTTTTTAAACAATAAGATATTTCTGAGCTAAATTTATATGGACTCCAAAGCCTGTAAGAATTAAATACAGAAAACTGATTTTTTTCCCACACTATTAAGAGCAAACAATTAAGAGGTATGGGCCTTCCAGGTTTTTATCTATATGAATTATCAGCAAATACACTCAGGCTTTGGGAAGCCTTAAATTTGATTAAGTAAGACAACTAATGCCACCCTACTTGGGTTTATATTTGGCGTAACTGCTTCAAATCATTCTCATGTAGCACCTTATCTATTCCTTTCTCATCCAGTCAGAATGTCAAATGATTAAAAAGATATATATATATATATATATATATATATATATATATATATATATATATATATATATATATATATATATATATATATATATATATATATATATATATATATATATATATATATATATATATAGTTTTACAATAATTTTAGCGAATAACACGCTGTCAGCAGTTATGCTGCTGAAAATCAGAATGTCGTTCGCAAAATGAAAATTGAGTTGGATAGTCGAACAAACTTATGCAAGTGCAGTAGTGCATTCACATAAGTGTGTTCAACTCTATGTACAAGATCGCGGTACAGTGTGGAAAGGAAATTCATCCATATCTATATGTTGTATAGGAGTTTGATTTATATCAGCTCCTATACGGCTATCACGTCACATTTTTGGCAACAATGTCGACTCAAATGTGTCGATCATTTGGGGTGAAATTGTGTATGCTCGAAAAGTTTCGTTTCAGTTTAACTTTTTGTTATTTCGAATGGCAAATGTTTTGCCATCTGAACTAATGATAGTAAACTATATATATATATATATATATATATATATATATATATATATATATTTTTTTTTTTCTTTAACATGATGTGCTCCTGTCAAAATCTAACAAGAAGATTAAATTTGGAAGAGTGCTTCAGTTTATTGCAACCACTCCACCTTAATCCCAATATATTACTAAATAACTAGATGATTGAACTATCAAATTTCCCCTGTTTAAAACATGAATTTGTTTGGGACTTTATTTCCTGTAATACTTCCTCAGCAGTACAAGTAAAAATGATTATAATTTACCTATATTAAAGTATATTATCTATTGAATGCAGACAAATCTTCTCTTTTTCCCTAAAACCTAACCATAGCTATGTTGATATTAATAAACTACAAGGGTTAAAAAACAAATAGCTGTTACTATCTAGGTATAACTTTTCTCCACGATAACAAATTAAGTTCACAATATAACATACAAAATTCCTGGGCAAAAATGCAAATGGACATGCAAAGATGGTAAAATATAATTTGCATTTCTTTTAAAGTAGCTATAGTCAAACTAAATATATTTTCTGAAATTTTATTCCACATCAGATCACCTCCCTCTTATCTACTACTTTTTTAAACAATGACATATTTATTGGCTAAATTTATATGGGCTCCAAAGCCTGTAAGAATTAAGTACAGAAAACTGATTTTTTTCCCCAAACTATTAAGAGCAAACAATTAAGAGGTATGGGTCTTCCAGTTTTTTATCTATATGAATTATCAACAAATGCACTAAGACTTTGGCAAGCCTTAAATTTGAGTAAGTAAAATTACCAATGGCATTCTACTTGGGTTTATATTTGGCATAACTGCTTTAAATCATTCTTATGTAGCACCTTATCTATTCCTTTCTTATCCAGTCAGAATGTCAAATGATTAAAAAGACATATATATTTTTTTCTTTAAGATTGTTTCAGTTTATTGCAGCCACTCCACCTTAATCCCAGTCTATTACTAAATAACTAGATGCTTGAACTATTAAATTTTCCCTGTTTAAAACATAAATTAGTTTGGGACACTTTATTTCATGTAATACTTCCTCAGCAGTACAAGTAAGAATTATTATAATTTACTTATACTGTATATAAGAAGATTATCTTTATTCTCACTACTAAAGTAAAAACTGGAAGGCACAGAAAGCCAGGATAACCAGTAATCCACAAATGTTTATTGATAAACCACAGGCTAAGTGCTTTCGTCTTGTAAAAAAGACATCTTCAGAACCTGACTTTACAAAAGCAATGCGAGTTCAAATACTGTTACAAATCAAAGTAAAAAAGACACAACCTCATTCATACATCTCTCAGGATCAATGACGTGACCCCACAACTTGGAACATTAAAGACACATTGCACCAAACTTTTGTATTAAAAACCATACTTTCCTTACAGTAATATATATTCTTTAAAACACAGCCCTATGTGTACCTTTATGCTCTTTAAATCATTTTTATATTTTATTCGATCTTAATTTTAATTCACTAGCTATGGAGATGTTCTCATTTAGTCCTGGTTTCCAGTTTTTACTTTGTATTCTATTTTTGACTGGAATTGCTGTGTTTCATGTTTGGCCTTGAGTTTTTGTGTTTACGGAAATGACAACATGGTTGCAGATGGATCTCAGAATATATTTCTTGACATTGGCAATACACTCTCTGATAATGTCGATCTTACCTTGCTTATTCAACAAATGACACAAAAAATTACTCAACAAGTCACCAATCTGGTTTGTCATGAACTGACTAATTTGAGGAACAGGTAGGATGTTCACTCAAATGTGGAAGATGGCAACAATAGGAATGGTAATGGCAACAGAGAATCTGCTACACTGGACAAACAAAGAGACTTTTCAACCAGCTCTCAACTGAATAGTGGACTGGATATGACAACAAACTTGGAGAACAGTGCAAACAGGGCAAGTAACAACACAGAAAACTTTACATTAATTCAGCAAATTTCTAATCTTGAAAAACAGTTGCTCAAGTATAAAACAGTTCAGTTAGACAATACCTTTCTGGTAGAAAGTATCAGAAGGGGACACATGCCAAAAGGTCTTCATGTATGGAAATACCCCCAAAGGGTTGTGCAAGATAGTGTGTTTCACATGGAACTACTAGAATTGTTTGTCCGCACTAGCCTTGATCTAATGAGAATTATTATCAAGGAGAATGAAAGGCGTTTGAAGGAGTTTAAAGAGTCTGTACAGTCACTAGTCTATTCTATCACCGAGGACTTACTAAATCCACTACATAAAAATTATTATGATGCTACCTTCCAAAGGGTGGAGCGCAAAATTATTTCTTTGAGGGAAAGAAAAATGAAAAAACTGATACGTGATGGCAATGACTATCTTAATAAGACAGTGTATCCCAAACTAAGCGGCCCTCCAGGAACTACAAATGGTTACCGTAGGAATCAAGAAAGGGAACAGCAAATACTCCAACAAGCCCTGGTCCCTTTAGACCACACTCCACTGAGGCGGTCAGAGTGTATAGCCAACCTGTTGGGGCAAACACAAACAGCAGACAAGTTTGGGCCACCAAAATGGGAAGGGGTGAGGAGATACCAGCAACAACAACAACGCAACAACAAATACCAACAGAAAAGGAGGTGATGATGGAAACAATACAATCTTATTCTACAGGTACTGTTAAAATAACACGTTTCAAACAATTTAAAATTTATAATTTTACAGAATTGCCTATAGAACCTATCCATCATCAATTGTTCCTAAAGGGTTTTAATTTTGTGCTGTCCAGTAGAGCAGTTATTGAAAATACCCTGGTCGACCTCAAAATGTTTACCAGGCAGTTGAATTTTAACATGTTATATAGTGGGAACGTAACAGGAGCCCACCCTGCTGAGTTTAAATGTAGAAGCACTGCTAATCTACCGCTGCACCAAATAGTTCAGACCTTAGAATGAGTGTGTGAATGGGACATTAGAGACAAATTACAAAGTAAAAATAATAGGCAATTTTTTTAAATTTGTCCTCGCAGGAGAAATCTGTATTAACAGCTATTACCCAGGACACAGACTTTAGTGCATGCGTCTGGATAAAGGGGGTGGATTAATTTTTATGTACAATTTAGACTATCAAGGTAGGATGTTGAAATTACTCAATGACACAAATGTTTACAGCAGTGTATCTTTAAATGAAACAAACATTGCGTATAGAGGCATTCAGGTTGTGCTTGATGAACTTTTGTTGTTTGACCATATAACTATGGATTTACATAATTTTTTAATGGTGAAAGAACCTACCATCCCAAGGATCTTTATAATGCCTAAACTACACTCAAATGTGTGTGATCCACCATTACGACAAATAGTGGCATCAGCAGGCTCTTTTACAGAGCCTCTGGCAAAATTTATTGATGCCAAACTCAAACATATTTGTTTGCCCTTTGACCACATTATCCAAGATTCTTGGGACTTTTTAGATAAACTATGCAGTTTTAATAGCACTAATTGTATTTTAATAACATGTGATATCAAGAATTTGTTTTCAGTTATACCCTATGAACAAGGATTAACTTGGTTTGATGATACAGTAAAGAGACACAGTGGTTTATCTGAGAACAAAGCTATGCTGATTCATGAATTTATGGACATTGTTTTAACCAATAACTTTTTTATGTTTTTGCAATGAATTTTACAAACAACGTTCTGGGATCATAATGGGCGCAAACTGCGCACCAACCTTTGCAAATGGAGTGCTTCTTAAATGGGAGTTGGATGTTGTCTTTTTGTTACAACTGTTCAAGCTATGTAAGGCATATTTTAGATACTTGGATGATTTGTTTCTTTTATGGCATGGCAATATTGATGAAATCTATGTATTTCTTGGGCAGATGGAAGCTAGTACATATTTCTTACAGTTCACCCACTGAATTGAGCAGACCAACATTGATTACTTAGATATTACAGTTACAAGACTCAATGAGGGGGGGTTTGCGACCAGGATTTATAGAAAACCTACACACTGTAACACTTATCTATTTTTTTCAAGCTGCCACCCCTATTATCAAAAAGGGGAATAGTAAAAAGCCAATACATTAGAGCATCAAGATTAACATCTGATGATGACAAGTGTGTAGATGAATTTACCCTGATTAAGGGCATGTTTTTAGCATGTGATTATCCTAGTGAGTTGCTAGACAACATAGCGAGATCTGTGTTAAGTGAGCGATCCACTATCTATGGACCCATTATTAAATTTGGGTTCACTAAGGTATTAGACAATGTCCAAGACACACAACCTAGTTTTTCAATGGCTACAAATATGGTGGTACACTACACATTGGATGTTAAAAATACTGAATACATTATTCTTAAAAATTGGCACATATTAAATCGTGATGAGAACACCAAAAAACTGGGTAGAGGGCCCCCACATTTACATACAAAAAGAGAAGTAATCTTAAAACTATTCTAGAAAGAAACCCAGTGGAATACAATAGAGTGTTTCCTATAACTAGAAAGTGTGGTGGATGTAATTAATATTGTTATATTAATTCTGATTATCAGGGGTATCTCAAAGACAGAATAGTTAGATATGCGAAAGATGCCAAATACAGCTGCACTTCAGAAAGATTTATTTTGCAGTATGCTCATCTTGTCAGGCTTATAATACTGGAAAAACCAACAATGCACTGAACAAGCGAGTTTATCAGCACCTATACAGTATATCAAAAGGAAACAACAAAAGTGCACTTGCACGGCACTCGATGTCCTGTAGCAATTTTACTAAATTTACGTTTTTTGTTGTTGATCAAATATCACTACAAGTCTTTCCAGGTGACTGGAAAAATAAACTGCTGCACCAAGAGATGTTGTGGAAGCTTAGGTTTGATGCAACAACCTTGCCAGGACTAAATGAGAACATCTCCATAGCTAGCAAATTAAAATTAAGATTGAATAAAATATAAAATGATTTAAACAGGATAAAGGTACACATAGGGCTGTGTTTTAAAGAATATATATTAATGTAAGGAAATTGTGGTTTTTAATACAAAAGTTTTATGTAATGTGTCTTTAATGTTCCAAGTTGTGGGGTCACATGATTGATCCTGAGAGATGTATGGATGAGGGTGTGTCTTTTTTACTTTGATTTGTAACAGTATTTGAACTCACATTGCTTTTGTAAAGTCAGGTTCTGAAGATGTCTTTTTTACAATACGAATTGCTTAGCCTGTGGTTTATCAATAAACGTTTGTGGATTACTGGTTATTCTGGCTTTCTGTGGCTTTATTCTGGCTTTCTGTGGCTTTCATTTTTTACTTTATATTCTACTTTTGACTGGAATTGCTGTGTTTCATGTTTGGCATTGAGTTTATTCTCAATACTAATTTTGAATACAATCAAAAAATACCAATTTAAATCAATCTACAATATTTTTTATAGAACAGAGATTTATCAAAAACCTACAAAGTATTCCTCAAAATCACATTTGGCAATAACGTTCTTCTGTCCTGTTTTTGGTCTATTCATGACCACACCATAATGTGGGATGATTTTGTAAAAATAAAAATAAAAATAAAAAAAATCTAGCAGTTTAAAATATCCATTTAAAAATACATATTTTACATAATTTATGATTTTAAATTATGCTTATTTCACCACCACCAAATAAATGAATAAATAAATCAACAGACATTTTGCCCTTTCTAGCTAATAAATGTAATGATTATAATACTGAAAATGCTGACATTCCTCACATTGTCTGGTCTTGCAAATATTGTAAATGTGCATGGAATACTTTATTAACAATAATATATAATGTTATCTCATATGTAAACAAAGTAGCTTAGAAAATAGCAATGCTGTACATTTCTTATTTAAATAATAATAATAATCTGTTTATTCTAATTGTCTGTTTCTTTTACTCAAGTTATATATTTCTTAGGACTGGCTTTATCATAAATCTCTAAACTGAAAGAAGCTCACAAAGTTGTCTCTTAATTATCTAAGAGCACTAAAACTTTTGTCTGGGTCCTGCTCTAATACTAAAAGCATTAATGCTAAGTAAAACTGATAGACACTTCTGCATGTTCTCTTATCAGTAACCAACCCATATTTACTAACACAGTGGTGTGAAAGGTCTTAGTTAAATGTCCTTGGGCAGTACTTTAGTGGACATTTTCTTAGGGTAACCATATTGCATGTAAATTATACAAATGCAACAAAGAAAGTTTGGTCAATGTTAAATAGGATATATATCAAGTGTAATATATAATTTCATCTTTTTAGAAGTTTTTATTCACCTTACTTCAGTATTGTAGAATTGTAATTGGTATACGTAGGATGTATTACAGTAGTAGAGATAGTTGTTTAAATAGTTATGTAGTAATTTAAATGTTTTTTTTTCTTTATTGTGAATGTTTTTTGATGTATTGTTTAATTTTATATAAAATCTTAATAAATAAAATATAAACACATTATACAAGAACAGACCAACAGTCCTGGATAAGGAGCCTCTTCAGAACAAAACTGAATGCACCAAAAAATAGATGAGGCTCACCACAGCAAAAATGTAAAACAAGAACCTTTAATAACTGCAGTATAGAGTAAGCACTTCTTCAGACTTTAACAACTGCACCAAAACACAATTCATTCAAATAGTACTACCTCCAAATTTAGATCAGTCATGGCCAACCTGATTACATCATCATAAACATCTCATTAAAACATATTAAAATCACATGATGAAAAAATAAAAATGTATGTCTATAAAAATATCCATAAATGTGTGTAAGCACCTAAGATGCTCTATAAACTAAAACATATAAATATTAATGTGAATAGGGACGTGCTGCTAGAAAAGGTTTAATGTCACTTTCTCATTAAGTCCATGCCCCTTGTGACTCTGGAATTTTAGTATCCACCTATTCTCACACTCCTCAGTGTACATAAGTTTAAATTTAGTGTTTTAGAACTGATCAAGAAGACTGATAGATTAGGTGATATTAGGAATCACACTGAGGAGCGTGAGAATAGGTGGATACTAAAATTCCAGAGTACTCTATACTGCAGTTATTAAAGGTTCTTGTTTTACATTTTTGCTGTGGCAAGCCTCATCTGTTTTTTGGTGTAAAATATAAAAACATCAACGTAAATGACTTGATCATTTTGCATTTAATTTGTGCATAGATGAATGTAACAGAATCAATATAAAATATGAATTGTCTTGGTTTGCAATTCTAGATTTACTTTTTACTTTCAGAATTAAACCAAACTGTTCATCCAGGTTGGAATGAAAGTTTCTTGGTCTCAGCTGTCTAAACTCAGCCTTTAACTTCAATCAGTATCCATTTCTTAAAACTAGACTAGAGACACATTTTATTACAAAAAAACAATGTACGCTATGGTTAAGTGCTTTCATCTGATATATTATAAGGACTTCATCAGAACAGTGCACTTACAGCTGTAATCGTATAAATACCAATAAATGAATGATGTCATCATCCAAAGCAAAGCTTCCATTTAAAATTCACAATAAAAACTCCATATACATACATATCATTAAATAGGGTGTATATTACCATGTTGAAAGACATGTTCACCAAACACGTCTTAGTGAACACGCAAATATCGACCTGTTAAAATCCCAAATGGCTGAGTAAGTGAATTTTTTCCCAGGGGAAAAAAATCACTCATCTGTCATCAGGGATTTGCCCTTTTCCCCACGGTAGTGTGATGCTGGAGGTAGTATATATAGTTGGGGGGGTGAAGCCCCCCACATTTTAGGGTTTGAAAGTGTGGGTTTCTTTGTGTATGGCCGAGCGATTTTTTTCCCCTGGGAAAAAAATTCGCTGACTTGGCCATTCAGGATTTTAGCAGGTCGATATTTCCCTATCGATTAAGACATGTTCACCGAACATGCCTTTCAACACAGTAATATAGACCCCATTAAATAAAGTCTTTCATCTTTTCCCAGTTAGGGATTGCCACAGCAGAACTCTGGTCTGCTAATGATTGGCAGTGGATTTTTATGATGCCGAGTTACCAGCCAGACACCCAACCTTCAAAGAAGGCACACCCATTCATGCACGCTCCTACCTGCATGTCTTTAAATGTAACTCAACCTCAAGGAGGACATGCAGACTCCACACAGAAGGTGCTCCCACCAAGAATCGAACGGGAGAACCTCTTGCTGTAAGGTGACAATGCTAACCGCTGCACCACTGCGGCCTGACCCAATTAAATATAGCAAATAATTCATAACATAAAATTTATAATTTATAATATTAAGTACTTCAACTTCAGCACACTTTCAATAGATACAATTTTATTAAGTCCTAGAAATTTATCAGCACCCATAACCAGCTGCAGTTGTAACTCTGAAACTTTCAATCTAATTTTCCAGGGCCTCCCTCTGACATCAACATGAATTCCATCAAGTATCCAAAATTTTAGATAATGGCCAGAAAGTTCCTGCACATGTTTACCCAATGCACTTTTATTGTTATTATTATTCCTAGTAGTATATATATGCTCATAAATATACTCCTTTAGCATTCTTTTAGTTTTTCCAATATAGTGTCTGGAACACATTGGCATAAAGCTATATAGACTAACCCACTTTGAGGCACAATTATAGTAGGTCTTCCGACTAATCCATTCCTTCCCATCTACACTGATCTTATCACCTTCTAGGATATATTTACATTGAGCAGAGATGCCACATTTAAAAGTGCCCTTTTTATGTCCTCTATTGTAGTTCACATTTGTTATGTAACTTTCCAAGAATTTTTAAAGTTTCTATCCCTCCTAAAAATAATCGTAGGTTGGGATCTGAGAATGTCATGCATTTCCTCATCAACCAGAATAATATTCCAGTTATAAGATAACATTTTCCTCACATCATTCCCATGAACATTATAAGTTATAACAATGGCCTTATGTAAATTATATTTTTAACTGTACTCATATCTCCACTTTTTTGTCCTAGTAGTGGTACATATATTCCTTTTTATAAGGACTTCATTAGCCACTTTCTTAATAATACTGTAGGGGTAACATCTAGCTAAGAATATATTTTTAACTTACTAATTTCATCCAAAAAAGTAATATTTTCAGACACCATTCTAGCTACTGTTACCATCTGTTCCTTCACTATAGCCTTTTTCTGATGAGAGGGATAGCAGCTTGTGAAATGCAACATAGTACTGGAATATATAGCCTTCCTATAGATACTAGAAAATTTCTTATTCCCATCCTTCATAAGGAAAAGCCGAAACTTAAAAAGTTAGTAGTACTAGTAATATAGTTCACAAACTGTTCAAAATTTCCCAAATTGCCCATTCAGTAAATACATATATCATCCAAAGACCTGCTATAAAGATTCCAGTTTTCCTTAAATTCTGATTGAACAATAAATTTCTCCTCCCAATAAGCCATAACAATATTTGTATAAGGTGATGATATTCCCTTGGCAATTAGGTGGGTTAAATAAAAGGATTTCTTGACAACTGTTGGAATATGATGGTCAAAAGAGAGGGAGCTATCAGCTCAAATTTCTTGGTCCCTGACAAAATTTTCAATTTGTAGTGGTGTATGGGATATACAGTTTGATGAGAGGAGGGGTTGTGTACCAAAACTGACACTACACTTGTTAGCATTTAGTCTGAGCTCATTTTTAGTACACCAATGGTTTACTTAGGAGAGTTCATTCAGGGGAGTTTGGGTAGCATAGGGTGACTTAATAACAACTTCTAGTTTGCAGTCATCTCCAGACTTTAAGTGCCAGAGGTCTTGGCTCTCCACTTGGAGATCTGAGAAGTAAATATCAAAAGCAACAGGTACCAGCACTGAGGCTTGAGAGATACCACTGGTCACCTTCATACTTACTGATGAGGCATCTGAAACTTGCACTGTTATTTATTTTATTTATTTTATTTTATATTTGTTGACCGGGCTAGTCTAACTGGATATATGTCCATTTTCAGTAGAGGCCCGGGGAGATAAGCTCCAAGACATGGTCCAAATACAATAACACAAGTACAAACAAATAAAAAATAAGAAATAAAACCTAATATTCTAGTAAAAATAGCAATTTTCCTGGTATGGAAAAAAAATGCATCAACAATGGTAATGTGTATTTCAGCATAGAGGTTGTAACAGGATGTAACACTGAGGTAAAAAGTCACAAACAGTGCAAATTGAAAGAACTTAGACAACAATGCAGGTTAGGTCAGAGGTAGATAAAAGGAAATAATCATAGTAAAAAATAAAAAAAAAGAAAATCATCAGTACTTGCAACATGTGAATTACAGCAGAAAGGTTAAGCAGGATCTAACACTGAGGACCTGCAGCATAATATAGTGCTATTTTTAAGTATGGTGACATAGTATAGGTTAAGTCAGAAGTGAAAAAAAGGGAGTTTGATGTGTAGTATAGTAGCAAAGGATTTTCTTAAGAAAAGATATATAAAGAGGATAGACATAGTGAAAAAAGGTAGATCAGAAAAATATAATAAGGTGGGAAAATGTAGTAGAGGATAGTAGGCAGTGGATAGGTAAGTCAAGTTAGTAGAGGTAGATGACTAGTCTGGTCTGGAGCAGGGGCATAGCCAGTATGTTTTGAGGAGAAGTTTAATTCTGTTTTTAAACAGAGATAGAGAGGTGAGTGAGGTGATGTCATTAGGGAGAAGATTCCAGGATTTACCTACCGTATTAGAGAAGAGAGAATCCCCAGCTCTGTTATTAGGTTTTGAGATGTGGATAAGAAGTTTGTGAGATGATCGTAAGGACTTTAGGTTTTTATAGGGGGTGATGAGGGTAGATAAACTTGGAGTATTAGAATGTTTGTATAGGATGTGGGTAATGGTTAGTTGGTGAAATTGAATCTGTTGTTGTAGTTCTAACCATCCTAGCTGTTTTAAGTTTATACAATGATGGGTTCGGAATGGGTTGCCTGTAGCAAATCGTGCAATGTTATTATAGGTCATTTGCAATTTACTGAGGTTATTCTTGGAGAGATTAGTAAAGATGGGAGAGGCATAAAGGAGTGTAGAGATCAAATGGGTGTGGGCGATAGTAGTTTTAGCAGTAGGGGAAAGGAATGGTTTAACCCTATAGAGACTGCCAATTTTTTTATTGACAGTCTTTATGGTATTATTGATGTGGATATCGAAGTTCAGATTATTGTCGATGGTAAGACCTAGTAGTTTGGTGGTATAGTCAGAAGATATTATAGTACCATTGATAGATGTCACTGAGAATTGAAGAGAAGAGGATTCAGAGTAAGAGTGAAGAGGAGGAGTTTGGTTTTCTTTGGGTTCAAAAGAAGGCAATGCTCAGTGGACTCTGTCCTTCATCCAGTTTGTTATCCAGCTGACCACATACTGGTTGATTTTTAAAGCAATTAGCATTTGTAATATGTCACCATGTGGAATGGTGCTGAAGATGTTCACCAGGTCAAATACCCCATCATGGCCACCATCTAGAGCCTCTGTAACTCATATGAAGAAGTTTACCTGGTTAACTAGACAGGATCTGCCCTTCACAAAGCCAAGGTGCTGGAGATCAAGTAACAGCTTATGAGGTTAGTTATAATACCCTCTGTGGTTTTACAGATGAGGCTTTCTAAGGCTAATAGGACTTTAACTATACAGGGTCAGTGGTAAGGCCACCATTATCAAGGGACATCACCACTGCAGTTTACTAATTGTTAGATGCAAAGCCAGTAAGTAAAGTTAAGTTAAACAGGTTGAGTAGTGTCTGCAAAGATATATTATCACTTTTATGCAGACAGGTATATGACACGTAGTAGTAAATAAAGACATAAGCAAAAAGATTGTTGTATACCAGAAATCTGACAAAACCAAGCATCTTGCTTACTTTTATCATATCCAGGTATTACAGTGTTATGAAATGTTTTATGGAGAGTAACATACCTTGTTGATAACCTGTGTGATGTACTTAAATGGTGCAGTCCCTGGCAATAATGAATATTTTGACTTTGGCTTTTGGTGAAATGAAACCCTTAGAAAAGAACTTCATGGGCCCTATTTTATCCATTCTATCCACTGTCCTCCCAAGTGTGCCTTTTCCTTCATCCTGGCCTTGCCATACCATTTATATTACTTTTTTTCTTGTTTTCTCAAATTTTGTTGTACTCTTCATATTTTTCCCCTGCATTATTTAAATATATCCATGATTACACTATAATAAATGAGAAGGAAATAAATTAATTAAGAAGCCTTAGCCCCCTACCCCCTGAAGTCATTGGGTTCTAAGTGCTCTGAGTTGAATTTTAGATCCATTTGCAAACTGTTTGAGATAAATATGGCCTACAAAAATTGTGCTAAAGAAAGAAATCCATTCTTACTCTTCGCTTTGTTGTTGCATCCTCTCACCACTCCCCAAATGGCCAAAACCGCAGTGTAATAACTGTGGAGAAAATAATACAATTAAGCTGATAGTCTGCAGGCTGCTGCTTGGACCTTAGAAGCCATGAGATTCTAGATGCTGTGAGGTACATTTTATAGACTAACTAAAGAAATTCAGTCTTAGTTTTTCTTTCAAGGAAGAAATAAGTTGTGCCCAAAGGCTTAATGATCGGAGTTGACAAAAAATGAGTTCCTAATAAACTGAGAAGATAAATGCTTAAAAAAATACATGAATCATATTTTAGAATAGTATCTATTACCTTTTCAAAAAATAAAAAAGAAACAATAGTAATCTTTTGTGTATCCCTCTGATGTTAGATCAAGATGAAAGTGAATGAATAAATGGCCTCATTCATATATTTCAAGTTGCTGGTGTCGTAAATTGTACAACTTGCCTTTTCACCCCATTCCTAAAAGACAGCTACATCCGTGTATCCATCTGACAACCAGAACATAGTAATGTACTTCAACTTGTTGATCATAGATGTATATTTACAGCATGCCACCTTACCCCTACCTCCCAAAGTCAGCCACCTGTATATACTGATATGTGATTGTGACAAATGAGGGAAAAAAATATATCATAGTCATGTATTCCAGCCAGTTGCTCCTAGACAGTAGACTGCCCCTACACACCCGTTTGCACCCCCCCATGATTGTGTGAAAAGTTAAAGAAATAATGACCACACTGTCACAGCCCCACAAAAGCCAAAGTGACCTTCTATGCACTCCTCTGGGGTTGAATTGTGAGAAAAATCCAAGAAGTAATGACCACAATTTCCCCAGTCCCAAACAAGTTATAGCAACTTTCTGTGCACATCTTTGAGGCTTGATTGTAGGAAGGATTTAAGAAATAATAATCTCACTATTCCTGACCCACACCATCCACAAACAAACAAGTTATAGCAGCATTCTATGCATGTTTCTGAGCAGGGCCAGTTATGTTGCCGGGATCTAGATGCTCTGTGATGCATTTTATGTTTTATTTTTGAAAGATTATGATTTGCAGTGTATGGATCACTGTGATTATGCTCAGAATTTGGGGTAAAAAGCATGCTTGTTACACACCATTCTGATATTGGAAAGGTTTTTAACAAGCTTTTATTAAGTACCTCTTACTGTTGTTAAGCTCTAGTCACACACTAAAGTATTTATAGGTTCATAACCATTAGACCACCATTTAATCCGTGGTCACCACAAAAGTGCAGTGAGAACCTGTTAAACACTTTTAGACTTTTTTCCTGAAGTCTGACTGAAGAGTTTAACAGCTTCCCATCACTCTTCTGTGGTGGTCGTGAAGTGTGTTACAGCACTACTGCCTATTTTCTCTAACTTTTGAGTATGTGGCTACTGGAATAGATACCACACAGGTGCAACAGTAGCTTAGCTTCCTTTGTAGTTCTCTATGAAATTTCTCTGCGGTCATTCCAAATGTAACTCATATTTACACTGTATACATTTTGTGTCATGGATATGCTTCTCTTATGGATGCAAACTGTTAAAAATTGCGCTGTTAGATTACTAAGTGCCCATTTTCCTTTCGACCCCCACAGCCTTCCGGCACCCCTGAATGTGAGATTCAAATTCCAATAAAATCTCCCTCCTTCTGCAAGAATTCTGCCTCTTCAGATTGACAAAGACCCATTTCACCTAATTTCCAAAACATTCTCAAGTACTTTTGCAATCTTTACTATAGTCCTCCTGTAAATTACAGTTTCTTTTTATCCAAGCCTAAAAATTCTGAGTCTTATCTTGGGCCTTAAAAATTGAAGAGTCTGCTTTCCAAAAGAAGACATGCAAATATGAACAACAAAACAAGTCTATGATCAGAAAAACCTTCTGCTAAGGGTGATATGTCTACTGATTGTCCTAACAGGTCCCAACTAATGAACCAAAAATCCAACTTACTGGCCTAGAATCATGGTGTCCAAAAAGTAAACATTTGTCTTCTAGGAGTGCCAGATCTCTAATTGTCTATAAGGTCTAACTCCTGGATAAAATGTTTGAGCCAGCTGCAAGAAATAGGGAGATGTGATTTATCTGATGGCAACTTATCCAGCAAAGAATCTCAAAAAAAATTAAGATCCCCCAACGATAATCTTAGCTTCACCTTGACTCATGTTTACAATTGCTTTAAAAAATTGCATATATGATTCTCTTAGTCGGAAGTGGGACCATAAATGTTACACATCAATTGATTGGACTTTAAAAACAACCCATCTGTACTCTTTGTCACTTATTTGCAATAAGTGACCAGTTCAATTATTTCTCCATCAGAACCACAGCACTTCTTTTAGAGGACTTCACTCAGCTAATTTCCCCCCAGTCATTCCAAAGCTTTAGGGTGCTATCTACATCTTTAACCTTAATCTTAGTTTCCTGTAGAAACACCACAGAAGCATTAAGTCCGACCAATTTGTCTAATAGAGCTTTCCTTTTACAAGGTGTACTTAATTCTTTCATATTCCACATAGTTAACCTTGTAGGGTTTTGCAATAAACAATTCATCTTACTTGACATAATGGCTAGTTACACCTTGGCAAGAGAAGGTCTTTGGCAAAATGATGACTTTACCCTCCTAAAAGAGACCAGACAATCTTCAAAACAAAACCATTAAACAGGAGCAACAATATGAGTTTGGCAAATATATGCACAATAAGGAAAAAAAAGTTAACAATACACCTTCTTTTAGAAGTTTAAATAATATAAACTTCTCCTGCTCAAGCAAATGTAATAAAATATACAACTGATTTAGTGAAGGCAAGAAACTCTGTCAGAATCGCAATATTAAAACAAGCTCCTGCTAAGTAACAATAGGGTTCTATATTACAGGATCTAAACTTTACTTAATCAATCAAGTAAAGCTCAGACTTGTAATATCAAAACAGTAAATTGTCGAATGGCTGATTTAACACAGGAAAACACTTCCTTTGGCCGTTCTGTGGAGTATGCTCATTTCTTCAATTTGGAGCAATCTCAGAGTTGGTATAATTAGGTAGGGGGGGTACGGAAGCACAGCCCTGCACATCGTGGGTGTGGGTGGTGATGCCCCCCCCCCACACTTGATTTTGGATGTAAAGTTTTTTTTTTTTTATTCGGCCAAGGGAAGTGTTTCCCTTGGTTGAATGGGCTGTTCGACAATTTTAGCTGTCAATATTACAAGATTGAGCTTTAGTTATTTGACTAAAGCTTCGATGTTGTAATATAGATGCAACAATAGACCCCTCCCCCTTCCCAGTCTGATTTATTGTTACACTAACAAATTTGCAGCTTAATAGGTTCCATAATAGACTAACAGACATTTTATAAACATTTACAAAACCTCAACTACAATTACACTGTAACAGCTCAACTCCAAGAAAAATATTTCTTGTAGTCACTTCTTAAATTATAAATTCTGATATTACTGTTCAACACATGGAGACAGATAAAATCTAAAGCCATAGGTGCAATATGACCATCCACTTAAAGAGATGTAAAATGGAAAACAAAAGGAAAACAATACTTACTGTCCTCTGCAGCTAGTCTGTTGTAGGAGTGGAATGCACTGACACTCTTTTATGAGAATTATTGCTCTATCCTTCAGGTGAAGGGTCAGGGAATGAAAACTCTGAATCCTGTTCTGCCTTCTTTGAAAAGAAGAAAGAAACAATTATGCAATGACACACCAATGCTTCTGTAGAACACCTTCTAATGAAATAGGGAATCTGGCTGTAGCACCCCAACCCTTCTTGTTTATTTGTGACTTAGTCAGCAATGACATCATGGATTTCTCCCATTTTTAGGGTCAGTCATCACAGTTTCACTGTAGGTAGCTGGCCCACTGAAAATACATTTAAGTGCAGCATTCCTTGCTAAATTCTCTGTTATATCTTCATCTTCTGAAGGTAGTTGAAACACAGAATTATGGCCCTGAACATTAACATGGAGAGATGAAGGGAAACAATTGCACAGACAGCCCAGACATCTACAATGTCTAATGTTAGGTACAAAAGCTTTCTTTTTAAGATAAAAGAGTTGTGCTGTAGTCTAGAGTTACCCTTACTTTATTATCCAAGATAGTAAAAAAAAAGTACTCTGTGCAGTTCCATAAAATCTTTTCCCTATCTTAAAATTCAAGCATTTTGTAATAAACTGCCTGAGTAAGTTGTTTACTTTTATTCGTGGAATGATTCTACGGTCACTTTTAGTAATCAAGCACCCATTTTGACCTATTGTCCTCTCCAGTTCAGCTATTTACTGATTCTTCAGCTTCAGTGGCTTCAGGTAAACCAATTAATCTCAAATTATTCCATCTGGCATGATCAACATCATCAATCTTACTCTCCAAATGGGCTGAGAAAGTTTGCATGTCATGAATTTCTTTTGAGAGAGTGGCATCTATATTTCTGAGCAAATTCACCTCAGCTTAATTACAGGAAATGTTTTTTAAAGATCGCCGCCAGTTTTGTTACTGGTTTTCAGCAGTCGATTTAGTATGCTGCACATCCTGAATTACCACTTTCAGCATTGAGGTTACTGTATCCAGACTTGATCAGGGTTGGGAGGGTGGCCTAATGGTTAAGGTGTTTGCCTTGCAAACACGAGGTGCAGGGTTTGAGTCTCACAAGGGATAATTGGCTAGGCTTAAAATGGCCCACAGGGGCAGTTAGCTTAGTACTAATCTATGAATCTAACAGCCCTCACCATCCTCTGCATTAATTTCTGTGACTTCTGCCATCTTGGACCATGAGCAGAGACATTAAAGCCAGTAAATGCTAATTACCAGTATCATAGCTCAAAACAACACCACTGCAACCAGAACAATGCAATACCAAAGTAGAATGACAGTTTGGGACATCAAAAAACTTCCATTATAAACAAAAATGAAATTAATACATGTAGACCTTTTAAATAATAAAAAGAATGACTGGGAAGGAGAGGAACCAGTAAAATTAGCTGTGAATTGATGTTCAGTCCCTCTTTACCAGATTAGGTTTGTACTGACAAACTATGTAACTTACTCTGAGGGTTGCAGTGTCAGGTAAGCTTCTTAGGTACTGGAGTTGGTGAAGCTTGTTACATAATGTGGACTTTCATATGTGCAAAAAGAGGGTCTGCTATGTTACCCTGAAATGCATGAGCTCTAAATACAGTAGAGGTTCTTGCATTTCTACACAAAACCTATTACCTTGAGTACATATAAGCTGTGAACATATCAACTCAACAACAGAAATTCATGCAAATAGCTGAAATCTTTGTATAAGTACTTTTGCACAGGAACAAGCTGTCCAACATTCCCCAGCTCCCCTTATTTATACGTTTTCCAACTGAGTTAATATCAACCCATAGAAAGAGAGGTCCTTACTAAAGCTGGAGTATAATGATTGCTTTCTCTCCCGCTACCTATTGATATTGCAGTAAATGACAATATTTTGCACCTAATCTCAACACTACTATACGTAGTGAGCAATCATGCCATAACCAAATACAATTCTGTGTCAACACAATGTAGGAAACTCATATATGAGCAGTCATATATTAGGTCAAAGTAAATTGTGAAATAAGTTATTGATTCAAGCTCATTTAACTAGCCATGCAAGTCAGATCAAGTTTCACTTTAAATTGTGTCAATAAAATGTACCATAACCCTGAAAACCTTCTGGCAATGTGGTGATAACTGATTCAAACTGGTCTATATCAGAACATCAAAGTATTAAAACTTTGAATGCTCTGATATTGAACACTATTCAGTGAATGCTAAGAATAGCGAAGCTGCAGAACAGCAAATTCTTTCCTCAGGAAAGAATTTGGTTGGCCTTTTCTGTGGCTTCGCTATTCTTAGCGCTGTGGTGGAAAGTTACGGGTTGGGTTCAGGTAAGTGTGCAATTATTTGTATGTTAGGGTTAGGGGCAGGTTAAGTGAGTTAGGGTTAGAGCGTAGGTTAGGCATGTGTGTGATAGTGACAGACTTTAGGGTTAGGGGCGGTTTAAGTGAGTTAGAGTTAGGGCGCGGGTTAGGTGAGTGTGCGATAGTGACGGACCTTAGGGTTAGGGTTTGGGTTAAGGTAAGTGGGTAGATAGTAGTGTATGTTTAGTTTAGTGTAGCGTTAGATGTGGGAATTTAAGTGTATGTGTGTGGTTGCTGTTTGATGTGCTTGTGTTGTGTATATGTGTTTCAGAGCGGAAAATTTTTTCCATGGGAAAAAATTTGCTGTTCTGAATGTTCAGTATTTTCATGTTTAGATGTTTTGGGGCCAATGAAATAGCGTTCGCTATTTTCATCTTTCGATAATGTGATATAAATGCATTTAAACAGGTATATCCTTAGTATACAGATCACTTCTTGCATTTTTAATAAAGTATCTTTCTAGGGAACTTGGCTACCTTTCTTTTATACAATATGTAAATATAAGCAAGTATAGTACATAAGTCTCTTTCTCTCTGTGACATCACATCCTCTGATTGTGTGGAAATCACCCTGCATCACCTATTTAGTGCATTGTTTGCAAACTACTGAGCAATCTGCACCATTCAGCCTAGTATAACTATTCAGTAAAGATCTTGCTTATAAAAATTCTAGTACTATCCAAAAATCGTTTTTAATAAAAATCAACACACTCAAACTACTTCTGCAACAGGGCCATTATTTTGACTCTTTTTAATACCAAAATAAGTTGATCCATCATTTGAAAGGAATTTTACATCCATTGTCCATCTTTATGCTAGGATGAAGATTCATCTGTTGCACTCCTATTTCACTTTTTCATTTTCTTTCAGTTTTTCAACCTCTTTCTATTTGTTGAAGTTTTTTTCCTAGGTTTGCCTATATACACACGAACAAGCTTGTCATCAGACAGTTGAATTTTATATACATAAAAAATAGTTGTACAGTTCGGTACCAATAAAGGCTGTCTTCCGAAACCACACAGATTCGAAGCCACACTACACAAATTCTACTCGTTTTTCAACAGATAAAACACAGATTTATTAAACAAATAGACCTCAGTGAAAATAGGATTTAGCGCTTTCGTCTCCACACTAGAGACCTCTTCAGAATCAATTAAAGCACCTCTCCCATTCCTTTTATACATCCATTGGAGAGTACTAATTAAACAATAATACAGTTAATCAATTAAATAATTCCAAAAGTATATATTGATACATATTAGTACATTTTAATGCATGTTAAAGTGCAGTTGGAGTCAGAAAGTGTCAATATAGCTTGTAAATATATGTGTAAAATGTATGACTTCTCTGTAAAAATATTTAAAGTGTGTAAAAAAAAATATATATATATATACCTTCACTATAAAAATAATCTATATATTAAATAATGAATATAATTGGTGTGTTGCATTACACGTGGTGCACCAACACTTGTGTGTAAAGGTGAATAAATATATTAATATATGAATATATGTATATGTATATAAGTATTATATACATATTCAATATCCGTATACTTTTGACATTTGATGTTGAATATACTTACAAATACTATACACAGAGGCAGACATAAAAATGTTCAAAAAGTAAAATTTTTAGACATGTAAAGTTAATATAGGATGGATATATAATATAAATAAATAAATAGTGTGTATTAAAATTCTAAAACCTAAGGTACATAAATACCAACATAAATATTAGTATGAATTTTCTAAACACTAGGAGGTGTATTTAATGTATTTTTAAGATTTGTGTCTCTTGGGGTCTCCTGATAAGATTTTTAGGGCTGGTGTAATTGAAATATGGTCATTAAGCCCCTTCCCACTACAAGCATCGAGTTTAAGTTGCCATATCATCTCTCTATATGCTAGTTTGGTCTCCCAATCACCACCTCTCTCAAAATGTAAAACTTCTTCAAGGACCCAAAACTTGTAATTAGCTTCATGACATGTTTGTGAATGTCTAAAAGGTGCATTATTTTCATTCTTCCGGTTGATATCCCTCATGTGTTCATATATTCTTTTCCTTAGATGTCGTTCTGTTTTGCCAATGTAGTATGCCCAACAAAATTTACAATAGGCTAGGTATACCACCCCTTTGGTGTAACAACTACTATACTTTTTAGACCTCAATGTTGTTCTTAGTGTGGGAATTAAAAGTTAAGAGTTTACACACCAAAGTGATTCTCATGAGATACATTACAAAAGAACTACGAAGCCAAAAGTTACAAATCTACAATTTACAGGAAAGAATATCACTCCAATGCATACTTACACTTTGATAGTGACCATCCAGCCCAATTAAAAAGAAATATTGTAAAGGGACAGATGATTAGGGCAGCTAGAATGACATCTGACAAAGATGATTTTCTTTGTGAAATTGATATGATACAAAATATGTTTCAAAAAAGAGGCTACCCTTTTGAGTTAATACAACCCATCAAAGAATATGTGGTGGAAAGATGGGGTACTACTTACATTCCCTTATTAAACAATGTTAATAACAATAACAACACAAACAATACCATAGATGTGGTGAGTTATGGTAATGGAGTTCCTCAACAGGTTAACAGTAAACGTTCATTGCCCTATATGACCCTTACCTACTATAATGGTATAGGATGGCTTAAAAAATGCATTAACGAGACCTGGGAAATATTTAATGCTATGCCCACTCGTATTATGGTTTTCCAAAATAAATTGACATATAGTTTTAGGAGGAACAACAATTTGAAGAATATTCTGGAGAGCAGAAAAGATAATAATGAGAGTGGAACTGATTCAAAGAAAAAGGGCACTTTCAGATGTGGGAGATGCCCACAATGTCCATTTATAGCAGGTGAAAAAGAACTTTTAATTCCCACACTAAGAACAACATTGAGGTCTAAAAAGTATAGTAGTTGTTACACCAAAGGGGTGGTATACCTAGCCTATTGTAAATTTTGTTGGGCATACTACATTGGCAAAACAGAACGACATCTAAGGAAAAGAATATATGAACACATGAGGGATATCAACCGGAAGAATGAAAATAATGCACTTTTTAGACATTCACAAACATGTCATGAAGCTAATTACAAGTTTTGGGTCCTTGAAGAAGTTTTACATTTTGAGAGAGGTGGTGATCGGGAGACCAAACTAGCATATAGAGAGATGATATGGCAACTTAAACTCGATGCTTGTAGTGGGAAGGGGCTTAATGACCATATTTTAATTACATCAGTCCTAAAAATCTTATCAGGAGACCCCAAGAGACACAAATCTTAAAAATACATTAAATACACCTCCTAGTGTTTAGAAAATTCATACTAATATTTATGTTGGTATTTATGTACCTTAGGTTTTAGAATTTTAATACACACTATTTATTTATTTATATTATATATCCATCCTATATTAACTTTACATGTCTAAAAATTTTACTTTTTGAACATTTTTATGTCTGCCTCTGTGTATAGTATTTGTAAGTATATTCAACATCAAATGTCAAAAGTATATGGATATTGAATATGTATACAATACTTATATACATATATTCATATATTAATATATTTATTCACCTTTACACGCAAGTGTTGGTGCACCACGTGTAATACAACACACCAATTATATTCAATATTTAATATATAGATTATTTTTATAGCGAAGGTATATATATATATATATATTTTTTTTTTTACACACTTTAAATATTTTTACAGAGAAGTCATACATTTTACACATATATTTACAAGCTATATTGACACTTTCTGACTCCAACTGCACTTTAACATGCATTAAAATGTACTAATATGTATCAATATATACTTTTGGAATTATTTAATTGATTAACTGTATTATTGTTTAATTAGTACTCTCCAATGGATGTATAAAAGGAATGGGAGAGGTGCTTTAATTGATTCTGAAGAGGTCTCCAGTGTAGGCTAAATCCTATTTTCACTGAGGTCTATTTGTTTAATAAATCTGTGTTTTATCTGTTGAAAAACGAGTAGAATTTGTGGAGTGTGGCTTCGAATCTGTGTGGTTTCGGAAGACAGCCTTTATTGGTACCGAACTGTACAACTATTTTTTGTGGCAGTTTACTTTTCGTTTTTCCCTGGTTCCTGAATTTTACATACATAGTGCCATGCACAGTGTTTCTTGAAAATAAATATCATGTAGATCAGAAAGAAATTTCACTCTTGTTTAGTTGTTGCTTAAACTTAGATAATGGCACTTTCCAGCTGGAAGTGTATCATATGTTTCTGCGGTAATACTGGTGTACTGTACACAGACTTCTAATTTTATCAATCATCTTGGTATTTCACAAGGTTTGATGCTATTCATGGTAAGCCAGCAAGTGATAATTAGCTGCTCAGTGCATCCAAATTAGGAATGGTTTACAGAGATCAAAACACTGACTTCTTTAGAAATCCTTGTCAAATTATATTCTAATATTTTTGAGTATTTTACATAAAAACTACTGGATGTGGTGGATTGAATGAAATGGCCTGGTTTTAATTACTTATTTCTGCTGAAAAAAGTCACATTATAGAATTTGTCTCAGTTTAGTCTTTGCATTTATTACTTGTCCCCTTTTGGGGTCACAGTACTGACTTTACGGCAAAAGTCAGTGCAAGTAGCCAGCACCTTCAGCCAGCGTTGTCTATCCCCTCTAGAGGCAGCAGTCATCCAGGACAAAATTTCCTTACTCGATGCCTGCCCATCATTCAATTACAACTCATCAGGAAAAACATACAGTAGTTTTTTTTTTTTGAAAACAGTGAATTGTAATGACATTCACAAGTACTCTGAAAAGATACCATTGAGCTAAGAAGTACTGCTTAAAGCATTTCCTGTTACGGTCCCTCATTTTGGAACTCAACTAAGAAGAATGTCTGGTATTGAAATTCATGCATAGTGCTGCTCCTAGGTTCAGGTGAATTAGACAATGGTCAATTCTTCCTCTCCTCCCTGACACACACTCCCATTTAGTGGTACATGAACTCAGTGGGCTGCAGGCCAAGGGAGACTCCTGATGTACAACCAAGAGTACAAGGGCTACCTCACTTAGATAAAAAGTGGTTGAAACGTTAGTCCTCTGCAGTTACCACACAGGACTACATCTCAGAGCTGTCAATGAGCTGCTCTCTGTGCCAAGGGCACAAGGATTGAATATCTCTTCCTTCAGTTGCCTACTGTGTGCCTTAAACAAGCTGTTTAACCAGACAGTGCTTTGTGGCAATTGGGAATTTGGGTTAATCTTTTTAATGGTCTCCTGGATTGCATGCCTAATAATTATTGATGAATCTAAACATAATGAACAGAAAAATTCTGGGCCATAGTCAGTAACCTCCTAAAACCATGCAAACTATTCCAAAAAACACCTTTGTCAACCGAAAGTGACATAACTGTTGCCACCAAATTCAGTCTGAACAGCATAAGTTCAGCAGATTTGTCATTATATTATAGGTTCATAGGTTCATAGGTTCATACTAGGCTATCTGCCCAAGGGCATTTATAAGCCTAGCCCATAGTTATGTGGCTTTCGCCACCCCTTTAGTTTGAATAAAAACTATGCCTATCATTTTGCTGTGCCTCTGTCAAGCAGTGACGCTGAAGTAATCCCTGGGGTATATCTGCAATCTCCCATCCATTGGTCAAGATTCCTCTTGAACAAGACCAGAGAGGTGCTCTGCCTCACATGTACCGGGATTTTGTTCCACAGCATAGGGAGTCTCTGGGTGATGAATCTGTCCCTCCAGCACGTTCTATTTATAACCGTGTCAAGGTTTAAGTCTCCGCCCTTGTGGTTCTGAGGGATCTAGATTTTTGAGGTGAAGCATATTCATCAAATCTGGGTTTGACATGGCCTTATATGTCAGGCACAGGTCACCTCTGAGCAAGCGGTATGAGACTGAATAGAGCTGGAGTTCTTTCAGTCGGGCAGCATAAGACATACTTTTGAGACCCTTTATCCTTTTGGTGAGGAACTTTTGGGGCCTTTCAAGCTGCAGCAGGTGTCTGGTCAGATACATTGCATTGTACTCAATCATAGGTCTAATAAGTGATGAGTACAGGGACGATGACCTCCCTTGATCTAGATGTGAATCCCTTCATGATCAGGTGGGTGATATAGAAGGTTTTCCTAACTACTTTAGCAACATAAGTGTCAAACGAAAGGCTACTGTCAACCTGGGTCCCCAGATCTCTGATGACTTTTTCTGTGCTCAGTGGATTGCCACCTATATGGTAGCTAGGGGTAGCCTTGTTTTTCCCAAAGGGTATGACTATGCATTTTTTGGCGTTTAACTTCAGGCCATGGCTGTGGCACCAGTTATCCATTTCTGTGAGGCCCTTCTGGAGGATATCTGTGTCAGATGTGTTTTCGACTATGGTGCCCAGTTTGCAGTCATCTGCAAACTTTGTCAGCCATAACCCTCCTGTGTTTGCTTGTACTTCAGAAAGTAGATGCCGAACAAGAGTGGACCCAGGACTGAGCCCTGTGGGACACCACTTGTGACAGGCTTTGAGTCTGACATGGCTCCAGCAACTCTGACCCTGTGGGTTCTGTCACTTAGCCAGTTTGCAACCCATCTTGTGATGTATGGGTTTACATTCAAGCTGATGAGTTTTTCGATGATACCTGAGTGGGGTATTGTGTGAAGGCCTTTGCCAGGTCGAGGTAGGCTGTATGGACTGCCTTTCCTCATCAATGGCCTTGGTGACTGTCTCGAAAAAGTCAACCAAGTTTAAGAGGCAGGATCTGCCTTTGACAAAGCCAAACTGAGTTGGATCCAAAGTCTGCAAGTTCCCTATGTCTTTATTTATGAGTTCCATTATGATCCTCTCCATGGCTTTGCAGATAAGGCTTGTCAAGCTAATGGTAATTTCCAGGGTCTGTGGAGGCACCGCCCTTATGAAGTGGGACCACAGTGGCCACTCCTTATCCTGAGGTGAGGCTAAGATTAAACAACTGTCCTAACTGTGGGTTTAATTCGGGGACACCATCCGGTCCCATGGATGCTGTGTTTTTTGCCTTAGTGAGGGCAGTTCTCACGTGGGCGTTGGAGATGTTTGTGGGGCTACAATCCTCTGGAATAGATATCTCTCCTTTGGGGGAAGTTTGCACTGAACCTGTCAGCCAGTATGTTGGCAATGTGTGTAAGTTCAGTAATTTTCACATCATTTTGAACTAATTCTGAGCATATCTGGGAGTTTCCTCCTAGGTTTCGGCCTTATGATTCTCTTTAGAGTCCTTCTCAAAATTTGCCTTGAATGATTTTATGAGAGCTCTTAGTTTTTACTTATAATGATCAAAGGTGTCTTACCTTTCAATTTTGCTCTATCTTGTAGTAGCTTCCTCCTTTTGTTGTAGAGCTTGTTTATGGCTGGGGTCCACCAGACTGGACGCTTGCCTTTGGTACAGAGAGTCTTAGTTTTGTTTGGGATTGCCTGATCCATGCAGTCCTGTAGGTGCTGGTAGAAGGCATTTGTAAGTGATTCAGCAGTTTGAGTAATGTTTACCACTGGCTCGGAGACCACACTAGTTTTAGAAGTGTGAAATCGGCTTTTGAGAAGTTTTCACTGTGGTCTTTTTGTTTCAGGTGGGCGGATGAGGACCTCCAGCGAGATTAGTTTATGATCTGATCTCACCAGTGAGGGGTATACTTCGGTGTTGAACATTTTGATCCCATGTTCGTGATGATGAGATCAAGTATGTTTTCTCCTCTTGTGGGGATGGTGACTAGTTGTTCCATGGCATTTGAGTTTATGAACTCCAGGAATCTTTGGGTTAGAGTGTTCGGGCTTGAGTAGTGTTCCCAGTCTATATTAGGGTAGTTAAAGTCACCTAGTATGATGGTGTTTGGAGATACATTTATCCCTCAATGTTTTCAGGAAGGCCATGTGAGGTTCCTGAGTTTGAGAGGTGGCCTGTAACATGCTACAAATTGCAGAGCAGTCTTGCCTATGGTTAATTGCACCTGGATGGTCTCCGATGCATAGGTGTGGGTGTCCTTTATGAATATGGACACCCCTCCTTTCTTGGTGTTGTCAAACCTGTTAGTGCTGGGGTGCTCTCAGGAGCCTTGAACCAGGTTTCTGTCACAGCACAGACATCGATGTTCTCCATATTGAGAAGACCTCAGATCGTGCATCTTGAGATTGAGACTTCTGGCATTGAGCAGCATTTAGTTTTGTGTTCTAGGGTGGTAGGTTTAGAATTTGAGCCTTGCCTAAAAAGGCACTATGGGGTGGCAAGAGCCTTTGCCAATATCGGAAGCCCAGGGTGACAGGTGCAAGCCGTCCCTTGTGGCTTGTCCAGCATGTCATCCCAGGCAGACAGACATTGGCTGATCATCTTATCACTGTATTGTGGCATCATTCTAGGTGAGACCTTCTCTTTACTCAGTCTGGTGCAGTGTGTCTGACTATGGAATCAGTTGTGATGGTACCATGTGTGACTGGGTATGTATTGTGTGTGGTTACCTTCTCCTCCTGTCTGGTCTTGCCAGTCCTATGTTGAAATTTAGATGGCCCAAATAGTTTAACCTTGTTTGCGTGTTTTATAGCAGGGGGCTGAAAGGAGCTAGGAATTGGCCCAAAACGACCAATGGACTACTAGTTTCTGGCTGAAACTTCACCAAATCGGACAAAGGCTGCTCAGTGCTTCCCACTCCCACTGGTAAGCAAAGAAACTTCCCTCCTTCCTAATAAGGCAATGGATCAGTAACAGGAACTAAAAACAAAGCCCAGGGATCAGCAACTCTGAAACTGGACTACTCTAGTTCAGTAAGGCGGAAAACAAGAGATTTTTTGTTTTATTACAGAGACAAGGAAAAAACAGACAGTAAATAAATGCTGTAAATCGGCTAGCACTTTAGTGTGTAGCCTACAGAAACAATTTGCAACAATTAGTAACTTAAAGTGCAATAAACAGTGTAAAATGCAGAAATCACTTAAAGTAGCAATAAAACAGGTGAAATGCAGTCGCTAGCTTAAATAACAGTGGAAAGCCACAAAAATACTTATATCTGGTAGAAAGTCACTCTTTAGCTCTCTGCTGCTTGGATCACTCTGCAGGCCACCACGAGGATCTGTGCTGAGTTGGTACAAGCTGGAAAACGCGTGTTTAGCGTGTTTTATAGCAGGGGCCTGAAAGGAGCTCGGAATTGGCCCAAAACAACCAATGGACTACTAGTTTCTGGCTGAAACTTCACCAAATCGGACAGAAAGGCTGCTCAGTGCTTCCCACTCCCACTGGTAAGCAAAGAAACTTCCCTCCTCCCTAATAAGGCAATGGATCAGTAACAGGAACTAAAACAAAGCCCAGGGATCAGCAACTCTGAAACTGGACTACTCTAGTTCAGTAAGGCGGGAAAACAAGAGATTTTTTTTGTTTTATTACAGAGACAAGGAAAAAACAGACAGTAAATGCTATAAATGCTGTAAATCGCTAGCACTTTAGTGTGTAGCCTACAGAAACAATTTGCAACAATTAGTAACTTAACGTGCAATAAACAGTGTAAAATGCAGAAATCACTTAAAGTAGCAGTAAAACAGGCAAAATGCAGTCGCTAGCTTTATAACAGTGGGAAAGCCACAAAAATACTTATATCTGGTAGAAAGTCACTCTTTAGCTCTCTGCTGCTTGGATCACTCTGCAGGCCACCACGAGGATCTGTGCTGAGTTGGTACAAGCTGGAAAACGCGTGTTTAGCGTGTTTTATAGCAGGGGCTGAAAGGAGCTAGAATTGGCCCAAAACGACCAATGGACTACTAGTTTCTGGCTGAAACTTCACCAAATCGGACAGAAAGGCTGCTCAGTGCTTCCCACTCCCACTGGTAAGCAAAGAAACTTCCCTCCTCCCTAATAAGGCAATGGATCAGTAACAGGAACTAAAAACAAAGCCCAGGATCAGCAACTCTGAAACTGGACTACTCTAGTTCAGTAAGGCGGAAAACAAGAGATTTTTTGTTTTATTACAGAGACAAGGAAAAAAAACAGACAGTAAATGCTATAAATGCTGTAAATCGGCTAGCACTTTAGTGTGTAGCCTACAGAAACAATTTGCAACAATTAGTAACTTAAAGTGCAATAAACAGTGTAAAATGCAGAAATCACTTAAAGTAGCAGTAAAACAGGCGAAATGCAGTCGCTAGCTTAATAACAGTGAGAAAGCCACAAAATACTTATATCTGGTAGAAAGTCACTCTTTTAGCTCTCTGCTGCTTGGATCACTCTGCAGGCCACCACGAGGATCTGTGCTGAGTTGGTACAAGCTGGAAAACGCGTGTTTAGCGTGTTTTATAGCAGGGGCTGAAAGGAGCTAGTTGGCCCAAAACGACCAATGGACTACTAGTTTCTGGCTGAAACTTCACCAAATCGGACAGAAAGGCTGCTCAGTGCTTCCCACTCCCACTGGTAAGCAAAGAAACTTCCCTCCTTCCTAATAAGGCAATGGATCAGTAACAGGAACTAAAAACAAAGCCCAGGGATCAGCAACTCTGAAACTGGACTACTCTAGTTCAGTAATATAACAAATGACAAATTTTGCCTCCAACCTAACTAATAGGACCTACCAACTGCCTAACCTGCTGAATTTCCTCTCCTAACAGGTATTATTCTGTGAGACACTGTTTTCTCATCTGCATCTCCTCACTCTTATGTCCACCTTGTGATCTGCATCCACATTTCCAACTATCACCCCTTGCACTAATCGTACTGTGCTATCAATAACCCCAGTGAATGTGAATATGTATATAGTACACGAATATCAGTAGTAACAACGTGCAGCCTGTAAAGTCTGTGCAATAACTGTTCATTTTTAGCAAATTGTGCTACTGAAAACTAAGACTATATGGGCCACACATAAAGTCTGTCTGTTGACTATGATTCCTAGAAAATTGTACTTAAATATTTATTGTCAACTTTAAATGTAGCTCTTACATGTCATTCCTAGAAATGCTACTAAAAGAATTAATGCTGTTTTTAGAAATCTTATGCGCTGTCAAATGATAATATAGTCTCTTAGGTTCTCGCTGTAAGTTGACATCATAGGTTGTCACTGTAAGTGCCAACCACAGATTGTCATTGTAAGTGCAGATCATAGAGTGTCTCTGTAAGTGCAAATCATAGGTTGCCATTGTAAGTGCAAATCACAGGTTGTCACTGTAAGTGCGCATCACAAGTTGTCACTGTATATGCAAATCACAGTTTGTCATTGTAAGTGCAAATCCATAGGTTGTCATGAAAATCAAAAATGGCAACCAGGTTGTCACTTCAAAGAAACTGGTATGTAAGTGCAAATTATAGGTTGTCACTGTAAGTGCAAATCACATGTTGTCATTGTAAGTACAAATCTTAGGTTGCCACTGTAAGTGCAAATCACAGGTTGTCATTGTAAGCGGAAATCACGGGTTGTCACTGTATGTGCAAATCACAGATTGCCATTGTAAGTGCAAATCACAGGTTGTCACTGTAAGTGCACATCACAAGTTGTCATTGTAAGTGCAAATTATAGGTTGTCACTGTAAGTGCAAATCACAGGTTGTCGTAAGTGCAAATCTTAGGTTGCCACTGTAAGTGCAAATCGCAGGCTGTCACTGTATGTGCAAATCATGGATTGTCATTGTAAGTGCAAATCATCGGTTGTCACTGTAAGTGCAAATCACAGGCTGTCATAAGTGCAAATAATAGGTTGTCATTACAAATGTAAATCACAGGTTGTCACTAAAAGTGCAACAAGAAGTAATCTGCTGTGTTTGACTTTGTTGCAATTGAATTGCTTCATGTTCACAAATTTATATAGACTTGCATAGTATGAAACTTTTCTCCCCGCGCCTCCACTGAACAGGGGCAATATGCCCAGCTGGACTTTTGCGGTCCTTCTCATTAAAGGACCTCAATGGTCAAAAATTTAAAACATTCATTCATTTATTTGTTTTACACATAGGTGAGTTGGATTGCTGAGGATCTTTTTTTAGTCACGACAAATAAATGAAAGTATTAATAGATCTTAGTAAAGAAAACATACATAATGCTGTTTGTATGCAGTATAAAATTTCAATTCTCAAACACCAGTTAACTTCTCTTGGCACAGACTTGCAGATTACAGTAAGTGCTAATGTGCTGTCAGTTAGGTATCAGTATTAGACAACAGCATTTTGCTTTTTGCTAGAGGAGGCAGGAAAGACTGATATGCAGCCAGATTTCAATAGGAAGGGAATTCTGGGGTGCCAATTCTCTTATGTAAAAATGTTTTATAGGTGTGAGCTAGTAAGTATTATGGAGCATCTAGAAGTATGGCCAGTGAATTATGAGATGTGTGAGAGAGCTTCAGTATTATTTACTTTATAGAGAAGTATATAAAGGAAAGGATTAAACTATTGGAAACTGGTAGCTACCTATGTCCTTTAATAGGGAGGTGGTGATGCTCTCTTTATACACCTATAAATCTGCAATTTTGCATGGTCTGAAGGTTTTGTTGGTTATGGGTAGAAGTGGCAGTAAGAACAGGAAGGTATAATTAATGATGAGGATCAGAACTATTTCCCTGTATGGTAATTAGTCTGCTTTATCAAGGCTGCTTACATTGTAGCAAGTGTATAACATGCCAAGGCTTTCTTCCTCAGTTTGTGGATATAGTTGGTGAAATGTATTAATCCAGTTAAACAGTAGGTGCCCTCTGGGCCAGTGTTGCAACAAGTTCCTTTTTGCATGTTAAGTCATTTATGGGTGCTACAAATTACTGTTTTGGTCTTTCCCAGATTAACCTTAAATCCATGCTGTTGAAGTGTCATGTATAGTTGTGGTTGATTGTGTTTGAGAGAGTTATCAGTCAAAAGAAACAAATTATCAGATTCCCAGTCAGTTATATAATGCATATTATGTCTGTCCCATACTATAGTATAAAACAATACACTGAGTAAAAAAAAAAAGGATCCAAGTATGGAACTTTGAGAAATTAGTGAATTTCATTGAATGAACTAGTGAATTTTGAAGTGGAAATTGCCATTGTTTAGTCATTGTACAGAAATACCTGAGTCAGGTGATCAGCAAACCGTTTTAGAGCAGAGTAGCCAAGTCCATAGATTAACAACTCCTTGACCAATTGGTGAGGACTAGCACTACAGTAGTTATACCCTTTAGCTCGACAACTCCTTGACCAATTGATGAGGACTAGCACTACAGTAGTTATACTCTTTAGAGCAACAACTCCTTGACCAATTGGTGAGGACTAGCACTACAGTACTGCTGGAGGGACAGATTCATCACCCAGAGACTCCCTATGCTGTGGAACAAAATCCCGGTACATGTGAGGCAGAGCACCTCTCTGGTCTTGTTCAAGAGGAATCTTGACCAATGGATGGGAGATTGCAGATATACCCCAGGGATTACTTCAGCGTCACTGCTTGACAGAGGCACAGCAAAATGATAGGCATAGTTTTTATTCAAACTAAAGGGGTGGCGAAAGCCACATAACTATGGGCTAGGCTTATAAATGCCCTTGGGCAGATAGCCTAGTATGAACCTATGAACCTATGAACCTATGAACCTAAGTAGTTATACCCTTTCCTGTCGGCATGTTGTAAGCTAGGGAGGAGGGCAAAAGCTTTCAAATACATGCATTTAATAAGCTGTCCGTTTTTTTTCTCCAAAATACTGACCAAGGAGAAGAGGAGAGCAATTGCTCTGTACAAATCAGGCTGAATTAAAAACTCCATGACATTTTTAGGAATAGAACTGATATTTGAAGTATTCCAAAGTTTGAGAATACCACCTGGTAAAAGTAAGGTGTTAATATGTTTTGGTGGGATAGCAATAAAGGCATTCCAAGTCCAAAATCATTATATGCTGCAAACTGCATGCACATTGCTAAGTGTATGCTTGAGTTAGTGATTTACTTCAGAAAGAGAAACTGCAGAGAATTGGAAGTTGGTGGAGAATCCACAAATGTTGTGTGCAGTAGTCACTAGCCAGCCAAATGGGACTGTTGATTTGTACTAAAATAGGATGCAAAGTGTATACCAAATAATTTCTACTAGTCTTCCAGTTCTGGTGGCATAGCGGGACAAAGCCTTCGCTATAGGCCAGCTGACCAGAATCTGATTATCATCTTGAGTACATAATGATAGCGACAGTAGAGGATGGTTATGCCCATGATGGGAGGAGGGTGGGATGGCTCCAAGCTTGGAATGCCACAATCCCATGGAGAAGTGGTGATGATGGGAATGTACAGCATGGGGGTGCACATTAAGTTCAGTAATCCACTGTTTGGTGGTAGCATTCAAGGCAGGTACGTGAGAACATGCACTCATATGGGAAGGCATTGTGGGCCTCCACAGTGATGTGAAATGCATTGTGGGCCTCCATGGTGATGTGAAATGCATGTCCTTGATCTGAGAATGTGACTCAGTAAGTGTGTGGTTACCCCCAAAAGGGATTATTCCTTCTTTGGCCACAACATAAACTTTTGCTTAGTTGTAGTGTCTTACTTAATAGGAAGTGACTTCTTACCCACAGTTTGATTAATGGCAAATGACTGCTGCCCATTCATAGTCTCGCAGCCAACTGCTGAGTGGTTCTTATTCATAGGTTCATAGGTGAATACTAGGCTAACTGCTCTGAAGGGCCATTTTAAGCCTAGTCAATAACCCAAGGTAAGAATCAAGCCCTGTGCCTTCTGTCTATGAGGTGAAGACTGCAACTATTATGCCAAACCCACCCACTGCCAAATTCAACTATTACCAGCAAATATGCACAAAACAGGATGGCTATGAATACCTGCTGCTCTTAAAAGCGCAGCAGAACTTAATATTGTAATGTGTGTCCATTGATACTGAGGAATTAAAAGACTTGGGTTTGTCTAACATGACACTAAGTCACGTATCTGAGTGTCATTGATCCCAACATAATGACTTGTCCATTGCTCTTAGCTTTCTGAAGCACTGGCCATACCAGACCCAAACTGTTCCTCCCCTGATGGTGTGCATCTCCCTGTGCTAACCTAGAAGAATTGGTACCAGTGTTGGTATGATTAGACCCCAAATTCTTCCAAATATTCCTCCACTGACCAACCCTCTAAAGGAACAAGCATCCCTGATAATTCTATGCTCTCATTCCCTTTGTCCTTAGGACTGGGGGTCTGGTAACTGGAGAGCAACATTCTGTTCCATGTTCAAGGAGTCTATGGCATCAATATGTGCCCCTTGGACTTCTGAAGTGGGGTTTTATTTGATGTGTGGTCACCTTCATTAATGGCCGTTGCTCTTTTTTTTAATTGCTCAAAGAACTTTCTTGACCTTGTGTGGCCTCCAAGTATGAAAAAAGTTCTTATGCTTCAGATGCTACCCTCACTCACCAGGACTTTAATTTATTTATTTATTTATTTCCCGAGAAAGCCTGACTGGGCAAACAAGCCTTTTTCAGAGGAGGCCTGGCGAGAAAAGCTTTATAAGAAATAATAACATTAATACATATACAACATGCAAAATACTCAGGCAACATTTATCAGCATTACATGCAAAGTTCCACGAGAACAATTTACAGTAGTACAATATAATATAAGAATGCCTGGGTAACACTAGTAACATTGCATATAAAGTGGGGATGTTGTGTCTTTCGGCTTTTCTCGGTTAGGGGTCGCCACAGCAGAACTCCGGTCCGCTAATGATTGGCAGTTGATTTTTATGTGCTGAGTTGCCAGCACTAATGCACAACCTTCAATGAAGGTACGCCCATTCACGCATGTGTCCATGCAGAAGACACTCTAGCTGAGAGTCGAACCGGTCAGCATCTTACTGTGAGGTGACAACGCTACCGCAGCACCACCACCACAGATCATATAAAGTGAGGATAAATAAAGCAAGTAATTGTGAAATAAACTAGTATTTTTTGCAGCAACATTGTGTTGGGTACAACACATTAGGTCAGATATATAATTATATGTGTTTTTTCATAAGAAGAGTAGAAGACAGAAAAATAAGAGAGAAGTGACTGATATGTATGTGTACATGGGAGAGGCTGTTTAGGAATGATTTAGCCTGGGGAATAACAGGAATAGCCAAAACTGAGCTCCATGATTTTGAGATACAATTGGAGTAAAGAACATTTCTTGCATTTGCTGTGAGGTTTGTGAATTGAGAGGAGATGTTTGTCAGTAGAGCACAGAGTCCTGTTGAAGGAGTGGACTTGTAGTGTATATCGCTTAGGCCAGGCCATTTTCAGGGTGAAAGACTAAACTATGTGCAAATTGCAAAAAGAGTAGGTGAGGAGGTGAGGTAACTCAAAACTATTTAGGTTCCTGAGGGTAATACAGTTATTAGTGGAGTATGGCTTGTTGAAAACAAATTTGCCTATTTTATTAAAGCATTGCTCTAGTTTAGTTGCCAGGATTGACTGGAGGTTGGTAAAAATAGGACAGGCATAAAGAACTGTAAATAACAGGTAGGCAGATACTAATGTTATCCAGCTGCTTTCAGTCAGATATTGTTTGGCTCAATATAGCAGACGTAATGCTTGATGTGTTTTTTTTTATTGTTGGATATGGAAATTGAATGTTATTGTGTAATCTCCTATAACCCCTAGTAATGTAGCACTGGAGACTACCTCAATATCTGTTATTTGCAGAGATGATTTGAAAGTTAGCTCTGCATTTAGTATGAAACTTAGGAATAAAAAGGAGAAGTTTTGTCTTTTTTGGGTTTAGTATTACGTCTGATTTTGCTATCCAGTTTTCAGTGGAGGAGAACGAATCTTGTGTAAGGTTCTGGGGAAGAAGAATGGGAGTTTGTGCAGAGCAGATTGGGATTGCCTCATTGGCTTATTGGACTAGTCTGCCATGTTTTGAGTCACTGTGTAAAACACAGATACATTTTTTTAAACTGGAGAAGTGCTAGTATGGCGCTTTGGGGAACACATGAAAAAGGGATGAAATGCTAGATTGCCATTTAACAGCTTGGCATCTTTCAGACAGGTTGCTGAGGAACTAGGAGAGGCTGGAGTTGATCAGATTGAGGAAGGCTAGATGATGGAAAAGTTTATTATGCTAGAAAGTGTCAAAGGCTTTAGAAAGGTCCAAGAAGAGGGCAGATAAAATATCACTTGTATTGCTGCTATGATTAACACTGCTAGATATAGTGCAGTAGTGTTTCTGTGGTTTGGTCTAAAGCCATGCTGAGTTGGTGAGAGGAGGCTATTAGTTAGTTGATGAGTTCAGAATGGATGCATTTTTCTAAGATTTTTGATGGGGGGTGGGGAGTATAGCTATGGGTCTATAGCTGGAAAACTCAGTCGTGTTTCTTCCTTTGTGCAAAGGTTGGAAAAATGACTTCTTCCACAGGGAGGGGACATAAGACTATTGAGTGGACCTGTTAATGAGTATTGAGATGAGGTATGCAACAGCATCTGCTGCAATTTTCCAGAATTCAGTAAGTTACCTGCAGTTAGTATGACAGGTTAATGTTTACCATGTAGTGGAACCTGTTGAAATAAATCTAGTACTTTAAAAATGTGCCAAATCAGAACAACTGGACATGACACGATTATTTGAACTAATTTGAATAAGTATGGCTGTTAGGGTCACTCCCCTGGGGTCCTAGCTAGGGTTACTTCCCCGGGGTCCTGGCTAATGCTAAGTGTTACTTCATCCCCGATATAACATTTAACCAGATCTCAAAGCAGTGACCATGATTCTTCCATTTATCGCAAATAAAGCAATTAAGGTAACCATTGCTTTAAAATTGTCCAATAAAAATTGCTTGATAATGTACCTGATGTGAGTTAAAGTGTTCACTGATTAAGTTTTGTGTTATTCAATTTTATGTATATCCTCTAGATGAACAAAGAAAGAGAGGAAAAAAATAATGGTTCTCACACTATACAATTGCTTCTATTGACCCACTGACGTTTATATTTTAAATATATATATATATATATATATATATATATATATATATATATATATATATATAAAACATTAAACTAAATGCACTTAGGGTGAACATATACACTAAATAAATTAATAAGACATTAATTTGCATACTAGGGATCACCAAAACTGAATAATTAATGTATTAAGAAAATATATAAAATATTTGAAAAGTGTCCTTTATTAAACATAAATAAAGTGCTTCAATGTACCTAATAAAGGCCACCAACAACTGCATAAAAATAAATTATGATTTGAGATGTACTCTTGTGAAATCTTTCTTTCTGAAACTAAAAAACAGACTGATGTTGAAATAGATTTTACAGCTTCTTATCCCAAATGTAAACACACAGAAACTGAATAATGTTTATAAAGCAATAAATATTAACAATCTCCTCATGAATTCACATAATGTTAAGGAACCTTCAGTGTGAGGCATGAAAAGATTCTCTGCTGTTGTGAAGATTCTAGAACACTAACTGCTTAGCCACAGGAAGCATGGGTTAATTGAAACTATTTTTTTTATTTCAGCTAGTACCCAAGCAGCGATTATAAGAGAATAACCTAAAACACACAACAGCAGAAGCTCAGCATCCCACAAATCCCAACAAGGACAAAAGTAGAGACAAATAGACTTGACTGTTACCCCCCCATGCCCAAAATGCTACCAAAATAAATGACTCAGTCACAGCAACCAACAACAGTAGGACTAAAGTTGGAAACATCTTACTCACTATTCATCTTGACAGACCCGAAAAACAAAACATATAAACTAACCCGTCAATCAGGCAACTGACAAGAAAGATCTCCTCAAAAGAATCAAACCCATCAATGCACAGCCATAGACCCATTCATGAACAGCCAAGCAGCTTGCCCTCAAACCCACTGCCCGAGGAAGTGGTGCAAAGTCAACTGCCATGAACCAACAAACTAAAAACTTGCCATGCCAACTGGAAGACTCAAAAACATCAACTCTGCCCATCACATAACCCAGCCAAGAAAGCAGTTACAAAGCACCCATCTGCACACCACACCAGCATCACTTCCATCCAACCTTAAGCATCCCACATGAATTAAAAAAAGCAAATCACGAAAAACTGCATCGTTGCTGAACCACATACAATACAAGGGCAATACAAGTAAATCAAAGAACCCCAATTACAGCCAACCCATCATTCAATCAAATGAAAATGTGCTTTCACTGGATGCAAACCCATAATCATGTTCTTCCAAGGCAGAAATGCCAAATCTGCCATTCCACTTTCATTAGGATGAAAGCACTCAAGATTATCATTTCATATTTTATTTTCAGAATTTCTAAAAATTATTATTGTTCCCAGTCACTGATTTGTTCTCTTTGCAGTACTATAAATAGTGTAATAAGTCCTACTTTGGCTGCAGATGATGTTTACATTATTCTGCTTTATGTAAACTATGACTTATTTAGCTGAAGGGACTCTTTCCCCTACTTCACCCCCCCCCCACCCATCAATCATCCAGTACTGTCAGGTTTCTGGGTATTCAGTCTCTTTGCTGCTCCCTTAGCTGTGACTTAGACTGCATAATAACAGATCTGTGAATCCCCTGTGAATATGTTTTAGTCTTCATAGGAGGGGAAGAATTAAATATCTTGGGAGGTGGCTGGCACTGGACCATTAAACTTTAATGTAATGGACAATATCTACTAACAGGCATGAAAACACATTTCTAATGACAATATTGTGAGACCCGACACACAGTCACAAAACATGGTGTCCAGTTTAATATCTTAACTAATGAGGAAATGTAACACAAAGAAAGAGAACAGCTAAGGCACATCACATGTAAGGGTCATTTAATAAGAAGGAACATGCACACTGCAGTTACAAAAAGTGTTTGCTGTGGAGTTTGCTAATGGCAATAGTCTCTACTCTATCCATGCTCAGTATTAATTGGTTTAGTGCATATTTAAGCAGGAACCCACTCCTTGGTGTGGGTAATACTGAATTTATACACAACTGGTGCTATTTAATCATGAAGGTGATTAGTGGAACCACCAGTTGTTGGTATGTGCCTGACAAGGCTGTCAAATGAGCCAGTCCTCTGCATGTGGCAGCCTGTAATAAGATGGCCAAATATGTAATCTGTAAGTGGACAGTCTAATAGGTATTAGAAGGGCAATACAATTTTAGATAGCAATGTTAGCTTCACATTGGAGCTTTTCTGTTGGTTACAGAAAGCCTTTTGGCTTGCATGTATGCCTTTTAAAGTGACAAGCTCTGTATTTTGTGAGAACTGTTCAAAGAGGGAATCTCCAGGGAATCAGGGAACTGTTGTATCCACGTACTTAGTAGCAAAGGTAGAGTTTAGTCTTGTTCAGCTATGTATGCTGTTTTTCATGTAACTATTAACAAAGATACCCCTCCCCAACAAGTGTTTTACAGATTAGCCTCTTTTATCCTAGCACTGTTCAAAAGCAGTGTGCTAAAAAAATGTAAAAACAAGAGTAGGTAGTCTACTTTCAACCATTTATGGATATAACATGTCTGAGTGATGCACTATAAAACCCTCAGTCTTGACATTATTAGTATTACATTGACAGACTATTACACAGTCATTTATGACTTGCATCTAAGTTATGACCCATATGAAACTAATATTTTATTGCTGTGCTGCACTTTGAACAAATATGTAACAGCAGGCCATGTGTGTTTTGAGATGCTAGACTGTACAGACACAGAAACAAACTGTGTCAGGAAATTGCCTCACTTTTATAATACAAGGCATTCTTTAGTGTTGAGTTTTCTGTTTGCCATTCCTCTTGTTTCTTCTTGCCCACCTTATGCTTTTCTTAATGTTGTTGAGCAACTCATTCAGGGAGTGTCCTTACCAACTCTGTATTCCTAAGGGTGGGCTTGTTGTTTACAAGACCAAGTGTTCATAGTTTTGCAGTTTTTCATGTTACTCAATGGGTCTCAATGTGACATGGTAGTTTTCCATGCTAGAATGGAATGACTTTTATAGGCTATACTGGACCTGCTCAAATTATATTTATTCAATAGTGTAATAGGAGGGTAGTGCTTTGTTTACAGGGGTTCATTTACTTCTGTAAGCAACACTGTACTTCAACACAATGCTGCATGCCCTTTTTGTACCCAAAGGAGTAAGGAAAGGTTTCAAGGGCTAGAGAAATATCCCAATGTCTGTATATCTGTTTTTATAATAACTCTCTACCTCAGGCCAATTACTGATTTTTTGAGAAGACTTCTCCAGCTTAAACTTGGAAGGATTTAAAACCTAACATACTACTTCCAGAGAGACAGGACAGCAAAGTGCATTGTAAAATGAGAAACACTGGCTGAGAAAAAATGTCCACATCAGGTTATTTTGGGGTATAGCAAGTTATATAGCAAAACTAGCTTTGTAGAGTAATGCAGATGGTTGAGTATTGTATGAAATCTCACAATGTGATGTCCATGTTTGTTTTCACAGTTTTTAGGAGGGGTTGTCCTTTAACAGATGTATATAAAGGGATGAAGGGACAACCCAACTGAACAAGGTGGTGTAAAATTATCTGATGCTTGGATCATGGCTCACTTTTCTGTTCATACACGAGCCACATCAACTGAACACTTGAGACTACTGAAGTTATCTCTTAATGAACAACTGAGGGAGATGGAGACAAAGACCAACCCTATGTAAACCTTCTAAGAGAAATGCCATCTTTACAGAAGCTTTATTCAATCCCAGGAAAGCCTTCATCATGGTAAAAGCAAAAACGGAGCAATGAGTTGTACCCAGGTTACTCTGAGAGAAAGAAGATGCTAACATGTTTCATCTTTACCTTATTTATAGGCATGTATAAAATTCCTGATGATAACACATTACATTCATGTGCTGTCCCTATGCAAAAGTGGATATTCCAAGACCAACCCTAGCAAATACAGAGCTTTGAACTTAACATCGATAAATCCAAAAGTAAGACTGTTGTCCCTTATGGGTCTGATAACCAAGGAACTAAGGGTTAGTAACCTGACAAACACACTTCTAAAAAGCTCTCAATGGTACATATTACTATGAAGGTCTTCCATAATTCTTTGTTAAATGTTTAATGAAATTAGACTGTGAGTTTCCAGTAAACAGCACATGCAGGGATCAACAGAAATCATTTGGGGTCATTCATGGAGCCCTTAGAGGTTCACTTTTTTCGCACCTAGACAGGAGAACAAATGGTTGAACAGCTGGTCCCAGGGGGGTTTGGTAGGAATGGTCTTCTCCTTCCTAATAGCTGTTCCCATGTGAGAAAACCAGTGCTGAAAATGAGTTCCTACATTTCATAGCTAAGCTCCTCCATGGACTGGTTAGCATTCAGTAGTTTCATGGATGACCCCAAGACAAAAATGACTGCATATTGTGCTAGAAGAAGAGAGGCTGTGCAGGATTTACCCCTCAGTCATCAACTACTGGATGTGAAAATGGTAACAGTGAAATATATTGTAGTGTATTCTGAGTTAACTAAACTATATTGTAGTGTATTCTGAGTTAACTAAAATATATTGTAGTGTATTCTGAGTTAACTAAAATATATTGTAGTGTATT
>NC_056744.1:92863754-92941254 GCF_019279795.1 Protopterus annectens
CAGCTTAGCTATGCTTCTGCCTATAACCACCTTTCTGCTTTTTTATATCATATTCATTCCACTTTTTATTATACAGCACTTCATTTCACCCAGCCAGCCACATATAACAAATGCAAGCAGACAAATATTTATCCATTTTGTCCCATTTACCATCTGTAGTTGCCTTAACTGAAGAAAAATAATTAGAAAGTCCTCAAACTCTTTGAAATGCCCAAACTTCTGTCCACAGTAGCACCCATAATATCTCAGTTTAGTCCTTCCCATGAACTGGTTCTAATATTTATCTATTATGTTTTCATGGTAACGTTTTCTGTTTTTCATCACTTCACTCACACACTTTCTTCATTCCTATACTTTACTTATATATTCATTTATTCCATTTTCATTTCCTTTACTCATCTTTCTAAATCTTTTTGTTCTCTAATTCCTCAAATTTCCCCATATTTTATACTTAACATTTCAGCAGCAATATTTTCTTCTTTTTTAAAACTTTTTGTAAACCCCAAAATAAATGCAATGAACATGAAATAATAGAGTTTATTAATCCTAGATCATCTCTGTCTATTGCATTATATTGTAGACCACCCCTGTTTTAGTGGGTTTCATAGATTCATATATTCAAAGACTGTTACTAGGCTAATGACATGGGGGGGGGGGGCATTTCTAAGCCTAGCCAAGTTTCCAAAAGAATAATGATGTGTTGTATCCAAATAGGACATTGAGGGCCAGGCATTTGTAAGCTACCACTGTCTATAAGGGGCATGGGTACCATGCCCAGTGTAAATTTCCTATTCCCCATCCACTGGTTTAGGTTGTGCTTAAATGAACTCAGCTTCACATGGATAGGAAACCTATTCCATAGGAAGGGTAGTTTCTGGGATATATATCTGTCTCTCCAGTATGTTCCATTTAAGTCACAGACAAAACTCAGTTCCCTAGACCTTTTATTTCTGGTTCTCTTTGACTTATGAATATGCAGGAGATTCTTAAGTGTGGGTCTTGTGGATGCCTTGTAAGCCAGGCATGGATCACCCATCAGTAATCTATAGGAGACTGAGTAGAGCAAAAAGGCTTTAAGGTGCTCTGCATAAGGCAGGTTTGTTACAACCCTGTATTCTTTTCTTAAGGAACCTCTGAAGTCACTCTAGTTGCTGCATATGCCTGGTTAGGTACATACTAAAAGAAGCATTGTATTCTATGATTTGTCTGATAAGGGCAGAGTACAGTGGGATAATGACCTCTTTGGACCTAGATATCATACCCTTACTAATAAGTTGCACAACATAAAAAGATTTCCTCACCATTGTGGCTATGTGCTGGTCAAAGGTAAGGCTACGCATGTCTACCCAGATCCCTGACCACTGGGTCAACTCTAAGGGGTGCATTTGCAACATGGCATTTAGCCAGGATTGTTGACTTCCCAAAAGGTACATTTATTGATTTCTTAGCATTCAGTTTAAGACCATACCTTTGCTTAGCATTCAGTTTAAGACCATACCTTTGGCATCTTTTGTTAGTCAGAGATAGACTTCTAGAAGAGCGCTAATGTCTGCAGGGGAGTCGATGATAACCTCCAGACTACAATCATAGTCAGCCGTAAACCTTCAGCACTTGCTTCCATTTCAAATAGATGTGAAAAAGGACAAAAACAAAAAACGATCCCAAACAGGGTACAGACTATTAACAAACTGCATGCACAGCCCAAAAGGCAGAATTACTCGACCACAGCTACCACAAGTAAATATTTTATTAAAAAACACAAATACGACTGAACGCTTTCACCTATATAGCAAAGGCTTCTTCAGAGTCATTGAATACATCATTACAGCTTGTTTAAATAGGAGACATAATTAAAATACTACCAATCACTGAGAAGCACAAGGAAATTAAATCGATGTCCTTCCTTTCTCACAAATACAAGCAATACAAAGTAATACAAGTAGACTGTGTGCCTAGAATGTATGAAGCTTTAACTGATGCCTTCACATATAATAGAGTCACAAGAAATGAGATTAATAGAGCTTACGCTGGCATAGATCTATATTTGATGGATGCCCTGTTTCAGGGCACTATTGATCGGAAAGAATTTAGTTATTTAAGTGTGGAACATCCCACTATGGCAGTAATTTTTGGGATCCCTAAGATTCACAAAAATCTTCACAACCCCCCATTTAGACCTATTGTTGCAGCTAAAGGCTGAAAAATGGAGCCCATTGCAGCATATGTGGATCACATGGTCAAGGAGGCTGTGATAAGTGAGGAACATATACTTAGGGATTCCTGGCATTGTTTAGAATGTGTTAGAACATTAAGAGACTTAAACACACTTACCTTTCTAACAATAGATGTGATTAACCTCTTTACAGTTATACCCCAAGATGTAAGATTGACATATTTTAGGGAAAGTTTACTCAAAAGCAGGGTTATAGACAAGTGTAAAATAGATTTGTTGGTAGACCTAGTGGAAATAATCCTTAAGAATAATTTCCTTTGTTTTGAAGGTGAATTATATCATCAGGCATCAAGTGTAGCTATGGGGGCAAAATGTGCCCCCGCATTTGTTAACTTGGTGCTGCTTTTTTGGGGAACAAACCTTCATTTTTTCCTCACCCTTTATGTCTAATATTTCGTTATATAACAGATATTTAAATGATATTTTCATTTTTTGAAATGGTGATGAAGAAGGTGCCAAAATGTTTGTAGAATATCTTAATAATACCACCTGGTTTTTGAAATTTACTAGTCATTGTCACCCTAATATGATTTATTTCTAACCAAAAATGAGACAGGATTAGAGAGCACTATACATAAGAAGGAAACTTTCTCGAACTCCCAATTACATTTCAAAAGTTGCCATCCTTACCATCAAAGAAAGGGTATAGTCAAGGGCCAAATGGTCATATTGTCCCGCTTGGTGAGTAACGATGAAAATTTAAAGAAGAAATGCATACTTTAATAGGGATATTTTTGCAAAGAGGCTATCCTTTGAAACTTTTGTGGAAAGTTAGGTGTGAGGTTATGAAAAAGAGAACCATGACATTTCAACCAATTTTATGCTTGGAAGAAGGGCATACACCATTGATAAAGCAGGAAATAAGTTTTGAAGCACTTGTATTGAGGTTCAGTCATCTAGCTCCATCTATTATTACAAGTATTAACAAATCTTGACAGATCTGTATAAATGAACAAACTAAGGTAATTGTGGGGACAACTCCTAGGATAGTGTTTATTAGAGGTAACAATATAAAGAATATTTTAGAAGGACATAAAATTAAAAAAAAGTCTATGATGTATAAGTGTGGGACATGCAGATACTAGAAATTTATAAATGGTGGACCTTATATTTGTATACAAGGTTATGATTTGACTCTCCCATGCCCAGGCAGGTGTAGTTGCAATACCAAAATGTTGGTATATGTGGCTACTTGTGTCAGCTGCCAATGGTCTTATGCGGGAAAAAACATATGTAGACTAAAGGATAGGATAGCTGAATACCTTAGGGCCATTAAGACCAAAAATACACATAATGCTTTATATGGTCATAGGATTGTTTGTCCTAATTTAAAAAAAATTCATCTTCTTCATTATTGATAGGGTATTTCCCAATGAAAGAGGAGGAGATGACAAACTAAAGGTGGAGAACAAGGAATGTTTATGACAATTAAGGCTTAACGCCACTGGTCCACCAAGTTTAAATGATAGTATAGCCTTTCTACCTGTGTTGAAATATAGAGCTAATATGATATAGGAAGTATGGAAGGGAGCAATATTTACATGTTATTGATTTATTTTGATCGTAGTATAAGTTGAAAATTAACCATATTTATATGCATATATATTTTTTGGAATATATTAGTATTCGTAGAATTTAATGGCTTGTACATCCATAATATTATAACAGGATTTGCATTTTTTATCCATTTTTTGTTCTATTTTGTTTTTTTTTTATGTTATTGGTTTTGCTTGCTTAAAGAGTGGGAAATAATTATACAATATATGATTTTAAAGTAACAGGATTTACAAAATATTTTTTTAAAAAAAGTGTATTTACTTGTATTTGTGAGAAAGGAAGGACATTGATTTAATTTCCTTGTGCTTCATAGTGATTGGCAGTATTTTAATTATGTCTCCTATTTAAACAGGCTGTAATGATCTATTCAATGACTCTGAATATGCCTTTGTTATATAGGTGAAAGCACTCAGTCGTATTTGTGTTTTTTAATAAAATATTTACTTGTGGTAGCTGTGATAGAGTAATTCTGCCTTTTGGGCTGTGCACGCAGATGTGAAAAAGGAACTAGTCAAGTACCAATCCCCGCGGGACTCTGCTAGTAGAGATAGCCTCACCTATTTTGACCACCTGGGTCCTATCAGTGAGCCAGTTTTCTATCTAGTGGGTGATCAAGGGGTTTATATCTAAATTAGTGAGCTTGTCTATAATGCCTGAGTAGGGTATTGTATCAGACGCCTTGGCCAGGTCGAGGTAAACTGTGAGCACAGTCTTGCTTTCATCTAGTTTGATGACCCTTACAAAAAAGTACACCAGATTTAATAGATATGACCTTCCTTTAACAAAGTCAAACTGTGATGGGTCCAGTGTTTGCAGGTTACCTATGTCCTCATTTATCAAGTCCATGATGATTTTTTCCATGGCCTTGCAAATGAGGCTGGTAAGACTTATGGGGCTTTAGTTATCTGATCAGTGATTGAACCTCCTTTGTGCAGGGGAATGACAGTAGCCATCTTCCATTCCTTGGGCACAAAACCAGGCTGTAGGCTCCAGTTGAAAAGTGATTCAAGTGGACCTGAGCGGTCATGTTTCATGATATTTAGTAAGCATCCCAGGATGTTTTCGGAGACCATCAATGCAGTGTTTTTGGTCTTGGAAAGTGCATTGATGACCTGTTCCCTAGTAATACTTGGGAGAATTGTGGTATGTGATATTTCCTTTAGACTACTGGGGGGAGCGGGGGTAGAAATTTGAGCTGAACCTGTCAGCCAAAAGGTCAGCGATGGCCTCCAATTCAATGTGGGTAATGCCATTTACAATAAGTTCTACGCATTGTTGTGTATTTCTTCTGAGGTTATGGACACAGCTGTAGAAAGCTATGTAAATGTCCTTTGCCTAAGAAGCTATTATTTTTCAGATTTAGCCTTTGAAGTATTAATTAACCCTCTCAGCTGTATGTTTAGGTTGATCGGGGGACTTTTATCATGTGTGGCTCGGTTTATCCTACACACGACCAAGATTTTTTTATTTTGCTGTATAACTGATTGATATTGTGATTCCACCAGGGTGGCTTGTCTTTTGAGTTTGTCTTATTCTTAATACAAGTGGGCACAGCCTCCTCTATACAGCTATCAGTATGTCTGCAGAGCGATTTTGTAAATAGCTTGGCATATGCTGTGGTGTTTACTGGGTTTGGGGGTGCTTGGAATTTAGCCAAGGCATCTCTTAGTAGAGAGAGGTTAGCCTTGGAATAGTTTCTAAAGGTTTTAGTTTCACTGGATCCCGGTTTTAATTTTTCTTTCAAGCAATACTGCCTTATGGTCAGATTTGAGGAGTGGAGATCTTTCAAGCAATACTGCCTTATGGTCAGATTTGAGGAGTGGATACATTACACTGGGTGAGAAACATTGCCCCCCCCCTATGTTTGTGAGTACAAGGTCAAGGATGTTTGTATCCCTGGTAAGAGAATGGACCAACTATTCCAGGATGTTAGTGTTAACAAAATTTAGGAATCTCTCAGCTTGTGCATTAGAAGTGGTGTAGGAGTCCCACTCTATAGAGGGGTAGTTAAGATCCCCCTTGAAGATCATATTGGGTTGAATGGTGAGGGACTCTACTACACTGAGATAGGTAGTATGGGTTTCCTGGGAGATGTAGGAGGACCTATAGGTTGCAAGGATATGGTATGAGACCCTGTTTATGGTGAGTTGCACATGTATGAATTCCAGTGGGTCATACACTTTAACTAGTCTGGATGTCAGGTTGGCTTTAATATAGACTGAGATTCCTCCATCTTGAGTTTCCTGCTGTGCTGTAGCTGGTATAAAGGTGTGAAAGGCATTATAACCTTGCATTTCTGGCGTACCATGTCTCCATTACTACGTAGCTGTCTACACTCTCCAGGGAGAGGAAGACTTGCAGGGAATGGAGTTTCTTGTTAAGACTTCTAGCATTGAACAGTATCACCTTCAGATATTCCTTCATAGGTTCAGTTAAGTCAGGAGCTTTATCAGTTTGGCATTGCCTAAAAATGGCACCATAGGGGTGGAAGAGGTCTTTACCAATATCCAAAAGCCTAGAGGAGATAAGTGAAGACATACTATGGCATAGCAACGTGGTCTGTCAACAATGTTCTCCCAGGCCATCAAATATTGTATCCCCTTGGAATGAGAGCAGAAACTAAGGCAATTATTAAAAATCAATCATTTTTTTGTTGGTAATGTGGCATCACCCTTGGAGAAGATAGTATGCTTCTCAGTGCCAGGCTCATACCTGCGTGGGACACCATACTCAGTGAGCTTGATCATGTCTAGCTTTATATAGTCAAGGGAGGTACATTGCAGGTCATTAACACCTATATGGACTATGGCAGAGTCATACTGGTACCTGTGTTTCAATGACCTGAGTGCCTGTGTGACTTGATGGATCCCAGCCCTAGAAAGACAGCTAACCATGACTCTCTCCTTACTCAGTTTGGAGGGGACATCAGTGTGTCTCACTATAGAATCACCAATGACCAGGAAATGTGGCTGTGCACTGGTTTGCTTTAATGCCTTAGCAGTAGATACATTGGATACACTGTTACTATGTGTAGCTGTGGGTGGTGTTTTAATGGAGTGTTTACATGATGGCTAAAGACCCTTTCTTTGATTGTGCTGTGCAGGAGGTCTTAATGTTTTAGGAGGGTTATCATTAAGTGTCTCAGCATAAGTAATTTTATATGTATGGTCTTTCCATGTGCAGTAGACATGGTGCAAGTGTCACTGACAACCTCTATAGGATTAGTTTTGGTTGTATGAGAGAATTTTACCTCCAGTGTTAAAGTGCATTTATACCTCTTGCATACTGTATTTGTTTTATTAAGAATAAGTGAGCTGTCAGTGTATATGATGCAATTTCCACAATGCTTCACAATATCCATTTCAACCAAATTGACCACAGAGGGAGTTAGGAAGTGCATATCCATGGCTACTGATCTACTAGGGAGTTGTGAGGGAAATTTAAATATTGAATATGTCAGTAAGACAAGAACTTCATGAGCAATGCTTAGCTATACACAAAATAGATGCTGTAGTAGTTTAAAACTCTGTCTGGGCAGTAATGCCACATGATTATAGACCACAAACCTTCCTAATGTAAAATAACTAGTTTGGAACCCAAGTGCTTAAACCAGAACAAAGACACTTAGAATAACAGGCACAATAAGCCCTTACCAGCAGTTCCCAGCTCAGAAGGGTGGAGGCCACAGTCTCCTCCCACAAGAGTGTAGACTACAAACCTTCCTAATGTAAAATAACTAGTTTAGAGGCCAAGTGCTTAAACCAGAACAAAGACACTTAGAATAACAGGCACAATAAGCCCTTACCAGCAGTTCCCAGCTCAGAAGGGTGGAGGCCACCGTCTCCTCCCACACGAGTGTAGACCACAAACCTTCTTAATGTAAAATAACTGGGTTGGAGCTCAAATGCTTAAACCAGAACTAAGACACTTTTAGGATAACAGACAGAATAAGCCTTTAACAAGCAGTTCTTAGTTTAGAAGGGTGTAGGCTATCCTCTCCTGCAACAACAATATAGACCAGAACCCTTCTTAATGTAAAATAACTGGTTTGGAGCCCAGGTTCTTAAATCATAACAAAGACACTTCTAACAGCCACAATAAGCCTTTAACAGCAATTCCCAACTTAAAAGGGTAGAGGCTAGCCTCTCCCCTACAAGAATGTAGACCACAAACCTTCTTAATGTAAAATGGCATAAATTGCATTCAATAAAGCCTTTTCAAGTCCACCAGGCAACATAAATACTCTACCTAAATACCCTCTTTTTCCCAATACTGCTGAATGAACCAAATATACATTTTTATGAAAAGAGTAATCATATGCCTTCCATACCTAAAACATATTTCTTACTTTTGTATTAATTCTTTCTACACAAACTTTTCTTAGCAACACTTACCCATACCTTGCTCTTAAGTATTAAAATAGTATAATCTGAATAATACATCATTATAGGTATCTTGACCTAATCCTCTGTGGATTAAATTAGCTTCATATTATTTATTTAAAAATCTTTCTTTCACAGCATTTGATGCTAAACAATGTTGCACTCATTTGGCACACCTGACATACCCTCCCTCTTCCTAACCTCAAGCTCCCCACTTAACCAGTCATTTACTAATGTTCTTGTAGTTGATTTCATGTATTTTCTTAAAAATATATATATATTTTTTTTTAATTCCGTACTCTTAAAATACTGAATATGATGTTTCTTATCATATACTTTTTTATGTCTCAAGAAATTACTGTCTGAATTTGCAGTTTCATCCACAATCTCTTTTACTATTATCAATTCCTTGCTATATTTTCCTTTCATCCCTACATCCCATCACCTTGTAGATCTTTACTGATACCACAAACCTTATTTGTAAAATAGTCATTGAATGTTTATAATCTAAATGACATATTGCTGTACAGCTCCAATTACTTAACAAGTTATTTTCATCTTTTTTTTACAAACGTGCCAGATATTACTTCTTCAAACTTCTTTTGATGTTATACCTTGACATGCCCATTCATTAATTATTTTATGAAAACATTCACACTCTTCTTTCTTTCTTTCTTTATTTGTCTGTAAAAATGCACCCTCAATGCCATCTTCACCGGGTACAGATTCAGATATTCTTCTTCTCCATATACTATTGTGGATTTCTGACAGATATCAGAGTAAAGGCAAAGAGAAAGGAATATGGGAATCGTAAGTGAAAGAACTGCTCTGGTACAGTTTAGTTTAATCCAGAAAAGAAGCTGCTGTGAAAAAGGGATAATTATTGGACCATATAAATATTGCATGATAACTACATGAACCATTCAGAGGAGGTTAGAAAAGATTGGGAAGAGAGATTGGATAAGCAATTCACAAGGAAACAATGGGAGGGTATATGTATGGCTGCCAAATATGCAACAAAGTCTAGAAGATTTAAAATGTTTGCTTGGATGTGTTTCATTTTATTATTGATTTACCAATTAATCAATTAGTTTTTTTTTTTTTTTTTTTTTTTTTTGTAAAGGTATTTAAATTGAGTGCAAACAGGAAATTGTTGTATCTGATGAAGTCTTTTTGATAGACGAAAACGTGTGTGGTGCTTACTGCTGGAGTTTGTTGACACGTTAATAAACTGTTTGAGGATTATTTTGCCTGATTGTGAGCTGTTTTTGCCCGAGCTACTGGACTGGTGTGGCTGCTTTTCCTTTTTCGAGGTTTGTTCATTTGCAGCATCTGTTTTGTGTTTTGGTTGTTATGGCTGCTAGTCCGGTGGTCTCTCCGGGGCATGGGCAACAGAGGAGCCTCCCTGTGGACCCATCCAGGTCCGAATCGGACGGTCTTTTCCAGCTCACGGGCCAGCTAACTACTTTAATCAACCTTTTGACTCCCATGGGAACGGGAATCCAGACTTTACTTCAGGAGCAGCGTAACCTTTCCAGGTTGGTTGCTCCCAATCAGAGAAACTCACCCGTTACAGAATCCTCCGATGGTGTAGTCCGAGCCAGAGGGAACGCTAATTCCGTTCGCGTTCCCGCTACTGATTTCAACAGTACGCCAGCGGCTTTTCACAATACTGTTTCTTCACCTACTCCTGCTGCCCAGTTGGATTGTGACATTGAAACTAACCATTGTTCTACCTCTTCTTTCAATGAATGGTTTCTTTCCAAACCCAAATTCGATTATGAGGAACATTTTCAGGGTCGAGGAGCTGGCGGGGTTATTTATTCTGAACTTGAACGGCGTTTTGAGAACGCACTTTACCGATACAGGACTCTGGAATTGGACAATCTATACCTCATGGAAAACCTGAACAAAGGTACTGTACCAAAGGGTTTAAGGGTATTTAAATACCCCAATCAGGTTATACCAGGAAGCCCTTTTCACAAAGACCTTATTGAGGCCTTTGATCAATGTGGGTGTAGCATCGTGAAAGCAATTATTAAAAAGAATAATGATGAACTGTCTATTTTACAACAGGATATTTCTGTATATTTTAAACGTATGTCCGATGATTTATTATTTGATTCTAATAAATGTCATGAAATAAGAAGGGATGTTGACTCACATTGCGATACAGTTTTGAATCGCAAATATAAGAAATTAAGAAGGGATTTGTTAGAGTATGAACAGGGGCGACAATATCCCAGTCCACCTCCATTTAAGCTGCAATTCCATCATTATGACCATGAGTATGAATTTTCTCCAAATAGTCCCCCCAGGGAGGGCCCCGTGGAACACAGGAATATTGTGTCCCCTCGTGGTGACTTTCATGAGTCATTTGGTGAGGATGAACCAGCTTTGCGTAGGTCAGAACGCATACGCCAACAAGGGCAACAACCCCCTAATAATTGTCACCCTTTAGACCGAGCCCCCCTACCACAGAGAGGGCGAGGGGGGTTCACTCGAGGTTGGAAGAGAAACCAGAGGCGGAATTGGTGAACAATAATGAGCATGTGGTTACTTCTCTGGGACAATACACCCTACATACTTGTAATAATTACCACATTTACAATTATAGTGATTTTGTAATTTCTGATCATTGTTTTCAGTTATTTACTACGGGGTTTAAGTATGTGCCTAAAAAACACAGTAATTTAATACATGCCATTTTAGATCTCAAGCTTTTTACCCGCAAGTTAAATTTGGAACATCTATTGGGTAACTCCAACGGCACCCCTGGTTTCTTTTTGAGGAGATCCAGCACTTTCAATCCTCCCCTCCACCCACAACTCAAAAATTTTGAGAAAAGGATTGAGGGTAGGTTTAGGAAGGAGTTGGGCATGGATCACTTCACTGCTAACCTAACACTACAGGAAAGACAGCTGCTTGAACAACTTAGGGGTGATTCTACCCTTAGGGTCATGGAACCTGATAAGGGTGGGGGTACGGTCATCATGGACTGTCTTGTTTACCAGGGTAAAATGTATGACATTTTACATGACCACCATAAATACACCTCTGCCTCCTTGAATGAAATTCATGTATCCTACCATAAGATAGATTTAGTTGTTCAAGATTTATTGGATCAGGAGGTGATTGATTTTCAAGTTTATACCTTCCTTTCCAACACGGATCCCAGAATACCAACCATTTTCGGGATACCCAAGGTGCACAAAAACCCCCTTGATCCACCCTTAAGACCCATAGTAGCATCACAGGGTTCAAAGACACACCCCATATCCAAATTTTTGGACTGGAAATTGAAGGAGTTATGGGGTAGAGAGGAATATATTCTCAAATATTCTTGGGCCTTTTTGCGTGGTGTTACTCCAGATTTATTTGTATCTAATCTGGTATTTCTAACCATCGATGTGGTGGACCTTTTCTCCGTTATTCCTCATGAATTGGGTCTCGAATGGTTAGAAGAGGCCCTTTGGGAATGCCCCCATATTACCAACAATGATGTACACGCTATTATTGAGCTGATGGGTCTGGTGTTAAAAAATAATTTTGTGTTCTTTTTGGGTGAATATTTTCATCAAGTGACAGGTGTTTCGATGGGGGCGAATTGTGCACCTACTTATGCTGATATTATTATGTCCATTTGGGAAAAGAAATTTATTTTAGATAGCCCTTTTTCAAAATCTTGGAACTTTTACTGTAGATTCCTCGATGATATTTGTATTTTTTGGACGGGACCTGTGGATGATATAGGGAAATTTATTCAGTATATACATACCACTACTAACTTTTTAAAGTTTACACATCATATTTCCCAACATAGTGTCAATTATTTGGATGTGACACTTACTGAGTGTGATGATGGGTTTAAATCCAACATTTATCGCAAACCCACATTTTCCAATGGTTATCTACATTATCAGAGTTCCCACCCCAATTTTCAAAAAAGGGGGATTCTTAAGGGGCAATATGTCCGCATATCCCGGATGACTTCTCTAGATGAAGATTACCAACAAGAATGTGATATATTGCAACATCTATTTTTGGAAAGGGGTTACCCTGCATCACTGATCAAGACTGTTCAAGAGGAGGTTACCATGGCAAGGCCATCCAGATTTGCTCCTATTTTGGGTAGATCTGGTGCCAACATTGAAGACAGTTCTATATGCAAAAAGACAGCCCAGTTTGTTAATTGTTTTACATTCATTACTGATTTCAGTGGAAACGCCTCCCACATAAGAAAGATTGTTGAAAATGAATGGGGCATGTTTAAGGAACTGACTGACCTAGACATTTTTAAGGATAGGGACATCAAAACCGTATTTAGGAGGGGTATTAATATTAAAAAAACCCTGGAACAACATGATGTTCCTACCTTACATTCCAGACCTAATTTTGGTATTTTCAAGTGTGGCCATTGTTTCTCCTGTAAGTACATTTTACAAGCCAGTCATGTTTATCTGGAAAGTAGATGTAGGGACATTAAGGCAAGGGGTCATTACAACTGTAAGACAGGTGGTTTAGTTTATTTGGCAATATGCCAACAATGTCCAGCGTTTTACGTTGGCAAAACCGAAAGGTTGCTTTCTAGGCGCATTTATGAGCACATTTATGATATCTCAAAGTGCAAAAACACCAGTGCCTTGTATAAACACACTACCCTATGTGAAAATGCAAAATTCCTGTTTTTTGTCCTTGAGGCAGTTCCAAAGGATATTAGGGGGGGACCATGGGAGGCACGTCTTGCCCACAAGGAAACATACTGGCAGATATTGTTGGAGGCTAACAAATCCCCTGGTCTGAATGAATCCATTTCGATTGTTCCATACTTGAAAATTAAGGCACAATATATAAAGTAAAATGTGCATAAAGTGTTTTTATTATTTTTATTACCTGTTTTTGTAATGGTACAAGTTAACTAATATTGTTATGTGTTTTATACAGTTCATCAAAAGTTTTTTATTTTATTTTTTATTTAATTCATGCTCTTATGATGCATATGGTTTAGGATGTAATAATGACATTTTAACTCATTTTGTGTGGTGTATATACATGTTTTGTGGAAACTATTTTGAAATTGGGTCCTTTTGGCTGATTTCATTTTATTATTGATTTACCAATTAATCAATTAGTTTTTTTTTTTTTGTAAAGGTATTTAAATTGAGTGCAAACAGGAAATTGTTGTATCTGATGAAGTCTTTTTGATAGACGAAAACGTGTGTGGTGCTTACTGCTGGAGTTTGTTGACACGTTAATAAACTGTTTGAGGATTATTTTGCCTGATTGTGAGCTGTTTTTGCCCGAGCCACTGGACTGGTGTGGCTGCTTTTCCTTTTTCGAGGTTTGTTCATTTGCAGCATCTGTTTTGTGTACAGATTCAGATATTCTTCTTCCCCATATACTATTGTGGATTTCTGACAGATATCAGAGTGCAGGCAAAGAGAAAGGAATATGGGAATCGTAAGTGAAAGAACTGCTCTGGTACAGTTTAGTTTAATCCAGAAAAGAAGCTGCTGTGAAAAAGGGATAATTATTGGGCCATATAAATATTGCATGATAACTACATGAACCAATCAGAGGAGGTTAGAAAAGATTGGGAAGAGAGATTGGATAAGCAATTCACAAGGAAACAATGGGAGGGTATATGTATGGCTGCCAAATATGCAACAAAGTCTAGAAGATTTAAAATGTTTGCTTGGATGTGTTTCCATAGGTATTTTTATACCCCAAGCAGACTCCAAAGAATTTTTCCTCAGGTAGATGGCAAATACTGGAGGTTGGCTGGGGAGGACATTGTACCCATGAACATATATTCTGGAATGTAATGAGTTGGCAGACTTTAAAATGCTCTGCAGAGTACTTTGTCAGAAATACTGGGTGAGCAAATGGGTTTAGCTAAGGAAGCTATTTTTTGAGCTAAATTAAGTAAACATAGCAAGCTCTAGCTACGTTTAAGTCTGGTGGATGTCAAAAAGCAATTACTAGAAAGTGGAAATCAAAGTCTAAACCAACTGTATTTGAAGTTGTGAATATTGTAACAGATATAAAAGAACTGGAAGTGGGATCTTTACAAAAAGACAGGAGCAAACTACAAAAACAATTGGAAATTGCGGGTACAATACATATAGAACAATTTTTTGGAGGAGGAGTGAGGTTTAAAAGAAGGCAGGAATTGAACAATTTATGTAATGTTGGATTGATGAAAATTGTATAAAAGTATGTATGTAATATATAATGTTTATAATTGTGAACATGTTAACATGGTTTGTTTTCTTTTATATAAATGTATGCTTGCCGATGTTTTAAGTAATAATTCAACAAAGGTGCTAAAAATAATTCTTTGTTTAAACTATCTTTTTAACCAGCTGCATTTTTAACTTCACCAGTCTTGCTTTGCATGACTTTTGTTTGTTCATGCATAGTGACTAGTCTCAAAACAGCATCTATACTTTTCATGATTTGTTTTTGTTCATGAACTAGATTCTTCTCATTCTGCACTTTCATAAATATACTTGTTTGTCTATTCTAAAAAGATTAACGTATTCCTTTTTTTCCTTCTTTCTTTGACAGCATTATTTTGTCTCAATACTCTGTCTCTTATATTTTCTTAATTTAAAACATGTAACAACACCTTGTCCATATTACTACTTTTTCCACCTTGTGGCATTCCTTATGATAAATTAATTTTTTTTACATTTATTCCAAATTCTTTCTACATATACATACACTTTCTTTCACTTCTTTTTATAATCAGTTCACCATTATGTCCAGCTTTTATAAAAGACCCTAATTTGCATATATCTAAATAATATTTGGCTTTCATCCTGCAACACTTGAAATTGTGAACAAATTCCAGTTAACTTCTAACACCATCTACCTCTTTCAATAAAACTTTATACACAGAAGTAGACCATACTGCTAAATGAATGAAGTACCCATAACATACAGTGCCTGAATCTACTTAATTTAACTTCTCAGAAAAATAAAATTAATCAGTTTCAGTTATATATTCCCTTTCACATAACTGAATGTATGTTCTTACCATACTTTTAATCTAAAATAAACAAGGCAATCTGTACAAATTGTAATTTTATCTTGTTTTATTCTCTCATTTTCATAAATTGGATTTAAAAATAAAAAAAAAATATTCGTATTCACATTCAAATATTTCTTACATTTTTGAAAAAGCTATGTTCTTTTTACACTAGTATGCATAAACTATCATAAGTCTCAGAACTTGCTGTTTAACACAACAATCCACAGCCAACAACTTCTTGGATATAAAGTGATAAAATCACTTACCTTAATATAGGAAGTTTTGCACAAACTTTGTCCTCTACTTAAATCATTATATCCCTTACAACCTTTCCTCCTGCACTTGAACTGATACTTCCATTTTCATGCCCCTTAAACAGCACTTCTCTTGCTCTTTTTCTAACTGCCTCCATCCACTGCTCCACCCCTCTCATGCATCTCCTGTATACCTAAATTATAAACCTTCTAGATACACCAATTAAGAACAGGCAGCCTAAACAGAACCAATCCTATACCATGGTCTCTCAGTCATATGATATTACCAATATCCGTCAATACAGTATTAGTATCTTCCATCCCCTGCTACAGAATTTTGCAACTTACTTCAATATATCTCTTGAATTCTTTATTAAGCTATACAATACTAAAATCTCCCTTCTGACATAATTTTATACTTACATCATGTACCTTGAACTGCTTGTAAACCTTTCTTTACTGAAATGAAAGAACACTAAACTTCTTTACAATAATGTTTCCATTCTGCAGTATCAATCCATTTACTTCTGCAAGATTTTACAGTTGGAACAACTGTATACACTAATAACTGTTAATGTAAATATACTGTATATACCTGTCTTGTAATTATGTTTGTTGTTTCATGAGAAATGTAACTGTTGTTTTTCTGAGAACTGTCTGAAGTTCACTTGTTAATATAAATGTACTGTGATAGAGCTTTTCTCCACAGGCCTCCACTGAAAATGGTTTATGCCCAGTCAGACTTTTCCTTTCAACAAAGACAAATAAATATATAGTATAACTCTTGATCACAAGAATATCCTCATATAACCTATACCCCCATGTGCATGTTTCAGCTGTTCTTTTAGCTTTATGTCATTTAGTTGAGTGTCTAATTAATATATTATTTCATGTTTTAACTTCTTGCATCACTGAGTGATGCCAATCCCTCTATTGTCATTTCTTACACTAGTCTCATTCAGTGAATAAAAATCAAATAAAAAGTTATTCTTTACCAAATGTTTGTTACCCTTTTGTGTCATTTTGCTTAGCAAATATTTCTCCATTTCCTTTCTCTAACTCTGTTACCCATAGTGGCATATCTCATTTTAGTTACTTTATAAATTCTTCCTTTTTCAGTATCTTTAGTTTCAGATATTCTTACAACTTTTTTCTGCTATTTTTCATTCATTTTCATTCACTCCTTCATTAACAGATGCATCCCCGTTCACATCCTCGTTTCCCCACAACATAGCGGTGTGTCCTCACTTAATAGCTTAGCTTGTACATCTTGCTCCACACATTCTTTCTCCACATTTTCTCTTTCTTTTTTACATTCGTACTACCAATGTTCCTCTGATTACAGTATCTTTAATGTGTCTACAATGTTCCCTATGAGATTTATCTGACCACACATATTACACAGCCTTTCAGTACATTCATTAATTAAGCGATATTTTACTGCACATCAACAACACATTTTGGGCTGACCTGGATGTTGAACAGTCTTCTTAATTCCATTAATTGTTGGCGTACACTGAGTATGCTTAACAACATTGCTCATTTCTTGCAGAGTTACTCATTTTTCCAAGACCACAGTCGAAATTTTCATTTTATTATGCAACTTGTCCAAAGAATGTACTTTTTGGCACATTGCTGAAAACTAATCCTGCATTTCTTTTTTTTTTCCTCTAGATTATCAGACCTAAAATGGACTGTTATCCTTTTCTATAAAACTGGTAAAACTGCAAGAAATATAAAGTCATTCTATGGATACTCTTGCTTTTTGCTCTCTAGCATAAGCATAAATATCTCACTGCTGTCTTGCTCTCCAGACACTCAGTTGGCTTCAGTTTCCTAACCAATTATTATTTACACAATTACTTGTTATCCATTCTGTTTTGAATAAGCCCTCTTCCTGCCCTAGCATCTCCTCAGTTGTCTGTCTCTATAAACCCCTTTGGTCCCTCAGAAGGTCTGACCTAAGTCTGTTACTGATTCACAAACCAAAAAAATCTTTTGGTCAGAATCTCTATAGCTATTTTCCTGCTCTTTCTTAGAACAAGATTCCCTTGACCCTCAGAAATATTATCCATATACAAGATTTCAAGAAATCTCTTAAAGGGTACCTCAATAACTCTTGGATCTGCCAGTGTATTCATCCCATGTGAACGCATTTCCTTTCTCCTTTCACTATCCTTTCCAGTCCTCCTTTCCCTATGTTTTTCTCTCTCTAATTTACCACTTTGGATTGTAAAGATATCTAATGATGAAATACAAATGTGTCTTTTCTTAGTGTTCAGTTATCAATAATTTCCTATATTCTTTCTACTTATTATTGTTCTTTGTTGCTGCTTATCATACTTATAATGTTATATATTTTGCTAAATTGCTGTTGTATATTTTTACCATGCATTCTTCAATCTTTTTTGCTTTTATTGCTTTATTGTATAACAATGCCTCTAGGGCTCTCATTCATTTGTTTTTATTCAATATGTTGTTACTTTGCTCTACTTTAATATTGTTAATTTTTCCTACTATGCTTGTACTGTGAAGCCTTTCTCCCTGGGCCTCCACTGAAAAAGGGCTTAGCTCAGTCTGAGTAGCCCAGTGAACAAATGCCAAATAAATAAATAAATAAATAAAATGTATACATTAAAGTCAAATTTCTCAAAAGTTACAATACAGAAATAATCCTTCCTAAAATTAATTAAGGGGAATATTTGCAACATAATGAATCCTGATGACTCATTTACTTTGTCCCAGATGACATACCTCTCAATTATTCAATCCTTTCTGACATAGCCCTTACTGTCACTTTATTTGCCCGCTTCAAAACTTCTCTGTCCATTTTTATAAAGTGGCCAACACTGTTTCACAAGTCCTTCTTGTAGTCCCCTCATCTACAGTGTTTTCCATCTGCATGTGCCTTAACATATGCATTCCACCACCAGACTGCACAACATCAGCCAGATGATAAGGTCCTGCACTTTTGTTCTCCTGCAGTGCTCAATGTCCTATAACCAGGAGATCAAAACATCATCCTTAAGCTTGCCTTCTTTTACTAATCCAGAAAGAATTTAATTATCCAGTACACTTTCTTCAAGCCCTGTCAAGTAAGTCCTGTGTAGCCTTCTTGATCATCAGTTTAGTGTTGAGCATTTTTTCAGTGAAACATCTTTTCATTGCTTGCAGCCTGCAGTACTTTGTGCACCCCTCCCCCCCTCCATCGCACCCTTTCTTCCTTCTGCCCATAGGCCTGAAAACAGAAAAGAATAATATAAGTATAAATGTATATATATATATATATATATATATATATATATATATATATATATATATATATATATATAATTCTTTTCATTTTACATTACAAACATATGCATTTTATCTTCTATTTTTATAACATCCAGACTTTATCGCCAATCTTTTTTCTATAATTATTTCTTAATTTTACTTATAACATTCAAGAGAACCCATTTTTTGTTAGATATAACTTTCTCTGTTCTCATTTTCCACAATCCCCATACAATCCCATATATTCTCATATCCAACTCTTATAATGTTTCCTCTTTTCATTTATTTGTAGTAACATTAAAATATCATATCCATATTTATTACACAAATATCACTCAGAAGATTTTTTTTCAAAAGTAAATTCCTCCTTTCAGAGCATAAAAACATATGTTCTGAGTTTTTGAACTCCTTACATATGTGATATAATATTTCCATCATAAGGGACCCGTTGCATATACAGTTAACTGGGAGCTTATTCAGATTTAGTCTCCATAAAAAAATTCTGATTCTGCAAAAAAAAAAAAAATTGTCTCCTCTTTTATCATCCTTTTAATTTCTGTACTCAGTATAAGAATTTTCAATCATTATTTTTTCATACACTTTTTTTTTCTTTATTTACATTCCATTTCATATTCATTTTCCATAACAAAATCTTTCACTGTCATTCATATTACTAATTGTTCATTGTGTATTTCAACTATTCTTTTACCTTCCTTCATATTCTCCCCAAAATTCATATATTTGTCACACAAAACCTTAACTAATACATTTTGAGGATGATCACATATCCTTCTTAAAAATTAATTTAATGAAAAAATATGCAAATCTGGGTCAATTAACACCAAAACTCACTTTCCTTATCAACATACAGAATTTTCCTTTTGACAAGCTGTAAGCTATATAACAGATAAAAAGTATCTGCAGCAATTTCTTTTCTTTTTTAATGGAAACATAAACAGTACAACTAAATTCCAATAACTTTCTTAATGTAACTGAATTCAGATATACTTTCTTCCTAAAAGATAGCTTAAACATTTTCCATAAACCAGCAAAGTCTGCAACTTCTTCCAGCACTTTCTCCCACTGTTCCTTTACCAACCTCATTCTGCCAAATCTTATACCCAATACTGAAACTTCTGTCATAGCAAAATAAACCCCCCTTATCTTAAATACATCCCATATACCTTGGGAACAAGAACCTAATAATATGCATAAGAATCCATAAGAGAAATGTTAACTTTACCTTATGCAAAATATTTTGCATCATTATATTTCATCTCCATCTGCCAAGAAATAATATTCATAACCATTTCAAACAACACCACACTCATAAGGCATTGTTGTATGACCTCCCTCCTAACCTCAACCCTTTGATTAAATTTACCATTCATTCAACTTCTTACCTGACATTTACAATAAGCCATAGTTAATAAATGCAAAATCCTTCCCTTATTTCTACACAGTCTGTCCCACAGCTGTCTCTTTGTCTTTACTTAAAGTAGTTGGCTTTCATTACATCACCAACCACATTCACTCCAATCTGCCCATTTACTATATCATCTATGACCTCCGTTACTAGCTATAACATTTCCTAACTTTGTTTTCCTGTGATAACATATAATCCCTCTACAATGTACTCTCACAAAATTATATCAATTTTTTTTGTATTACTTTCATTAATATTTTATCATTTGTATTATTCATTGTTATCAGATATCAATTCTTACAATCCTTATCATATCTTTTCCATACCCATTTTATTGTGCCCTCATATACCCCCACATTTCTGTATGCCTTTCTTTATTTATTTATTCAGTACATGTAGAAATACATTTTTCCAATCTTTCTTCATGTTATTATACATTTTATATCCCCTTCCATCTGCTCCTGGAGCAGAATCAATGCTAACCAACTTTAAACACCCTATTCTTGTATAGTAATATTTATTTATTGTGCTTCCAGTAGTTCTCCCTCGGTTTGTTATGCATTTCACGTACCTCCATCTCTCATTCACTCTCAATAAAATATAGAAGTAAAATAACTAACCACTATGTCCATAATCTATGTGTATATGTTTAATTACCTTTACTCTCCATCAATAATATAATTTTATGCTCAACTCCTGAGAGACTTGCTTGGCTACAAACATCTGCAGTAGAAGCTGAAGCTAAGTGAAACTTGCAGTGGTGCATTTCATATTCTGTTAAGTACAAACTTGCAGTTTTAAAAGTGCTGTATTTTCATTTTTTCTGTTTCCTAATTGTGTGTTTCTGAACAGTGTGCTGTGTGTCTCTCTACAGTTAGTTCCCCATCCTCCCTCCCTGTTCCTCTGTTGGTGGCTCTGGAATTGCCCGCCCCTCCTGTAAGTCTGTGTAAGTCTGTATTAGAACACTCCTCCTGGGTCCATCTCATTTGCTCACTTAACAGAGTACAGTGAGATCATATTCTGAGTCTAGGGTTCACTCTACTTAATACAGAGAGTAGATTTGAGAAGGCCCAAAAAAAATTTCATTTGCTTTTATTGTATTTGTCTTTCCTCCTACTTTATTTTGCTTTTATTAATTTTATTTAGTCTGCTGCATTTATTACTGCTTGGTAGTAGCCTGATTAAATTGTAACTGTTATTCTAAGTCTTTTGGTTTAAGCACTTGGGCTTCATACAGGCTGTTTTACATTAAGAAGGTTTGTGGTCTGCACTGTTGTGGCAGGACAGGTAGCTTACATCCTTCTAAGCTGGGAATTGCTGATTGAAGGCCCAGTGTCTGCTATTCTAAAAGTGTATTAGTTCTGGCTTAAGCACTTGGGCTTCAGGCCAGATATTCTGTATTAAGAAGGTTTGTGGTCTGCACTCTTGTGGGAGGAGAGGCTGGATTCTGCCCTTCTGAGCTGGGAATATCTGGTCACAGGCTTATTGTGCCTGCTTATTTGAACTGTTTCTTTCTGAAATTGGTGCGGCTTGTTGCTGTAGCATAGACCAGATTCTGGCCTGCTGAATCTAGCTTTGTTTGTATAACTTGAGCACTGATCCAGGCCATCTTTTTAGGAGAAGGTTCCCCTGCACCCTAGTAAGAAGGGGTGTGCATTTAGAACTTGTCTGATTGAAAACTGCTGGAACAAGGCTCAGTTTTGAGCTTTTTTTCTGGTTAATTGGGTAACTTGTTTAAATTACTTTGTTTGTTTTCTATTGTTTTATAGATATATATATAAACATTGTACTTTATTCATCTGCTTTTACTGTATTTGTGTTTCTTCCTACTTTATTACTAGTGGCATTGACTACAACTTTGATCTGCGATATATAACAATAAGTATCCTTTTCTGTGCATTTAAAGTGTTTTTTGAGTGTATCTGCTTTATTTTCTAAAAAAAAAAATATATATATATATATATATATATATATATATATATATATATATATATATATATATATATATATATATATATATATATATATATATATAAATATATAGATCTATTCTTGTTTCCTGCCTTTCTAAGCTAGTATAGTCCAGTTTTCAGTTTAGTGCTAAATTCAGGGCTGTGTTACAAATCTCTGTGTTTGCCCATACCTTACTTGAATAGAAGGAAGTTCTCTGTTCACCTGTGAGATAGAGGAGCTTTGAGCAGGCTGTCTGTCCCTGGAGGAGTGGTTTCAGCCCAGAAATTAGTAGTTTATTGGCCATTTTGGGCTAATTTCTATCTCTTTCATTTCCCTGCTATAAATACCATATTTGCCCGGTTTTGTGCGCCGGGCAGCGCCAGTTAGCTAGGGTAAAACTATTCCCGGCTCCACAAAATCTCCTCTTCAAATTTTCCCTTGGAACTGGACAAACTTTCAACTTAAGCACTCAAGCCACTCATTTCTCACCCTGGCACTTACTCAAAACTTATAGCAAGCACTTATAAACCCTAGCACTAGACCTTCCTGTACTGTACAGAAGGACAAGGCTCTCTATTCGACCTTACCAACCATCCAGTAAAACAGTTCACTGTACCTATTCAGGCATGACCAAAGGGCAGCTTCAGGTGTACTCTCCAGTCCAACTGGTAAATCTGGGCATTTTGAGTCAACGCTACAACTGCTTCATGTACACAGACAACCCCCTCCTCCTACCACCAAACACGAATACATGCAAGAGATGCAATTATACAGCCAAACTGGAGGCTGGGCTCTCTCAACCCAAGACTGGATCAGACAGTCAAGAGGAGAAGGGAAATACTTGCATCACACCACCAGTCTCACATAAACCCATTAAAGCAGCACTGGAAAAAAACACACATAAATACATGAAAACATACTCGGAGGCTGTAAATAAAAATCTGCAAAACCAACAGAGACCTCCAAAGCAAACATCCAAGCAACTTCCACCCCCAACACAAACCATGAAACACATACTTCACAAAACCAGTGTGCCATGCAATCACAGCCTTTAAGGCAAAATAACATACCCAACATACTAGTAATAGGTGACTCTATAGTCAGACACACTGACGTCCCACTCACTAGGCTGAATAAGGAGAAGGTTACTGTTAGCTGCCTGTCGGGTGCCAGGATCTGCCACATAACACAAGCACTCAGGTCACTACAGAACAAGTACAAATATGACTCTGTCATTGTCCATGTTGGTGTGAATGACCTGAGCCGTACCTCTCTGGACTACATGAAAAGAGACATGTAAGAGCTCTCTGATCACTTTGCCCAGGCCGGTATGACCCTGAGTAGCATCCTGCCCTCACCAAGAATGATACCACGGTATAAAGAAAAAATTCTCAATTTCAACAATTGGCTAAGTTTCTGGTGTCATTCAAAGGATATCCAGTGTCTGTCCACCTGGGATGAAATGCTCGACAAGCCACGCTGCTTCACTAGAGACAGTTTGCACCTGTCACCCTTAGGCTTTTGAATACTGGCCAAGGCTCTTGCCACCCCCATAGTGCCTTTTTTAGGCAAGGCTCAAAAGACAAACCTACTGCTGTAAATAGCACAAGTAACAAAAAACTGAGGGTAGTGCTACTCAATGCCAGAAGTCTGAACCTCAAAATGCATGCACTTGAGGCACTCCTCAGTATGGATAAAATTGGTATATGTGCAGTAACAGAAACCTGGTTTAAGTCTCCAGAGAGCACCCCAGCACTATCAGGCTACAACTCATACCATACATTTCGGCCACAGAACCCAAACCAAAATACAAAAGGCGGGGGCGTATCCATATTCATCAAGGATACCCACACCTCCAGGTTAGTGGCACAGCACGATGCTTCAGAGATCATCCACGTGCAACTAACAATGGGCAAAACTGCAATTCAAATTTTAGCTTGCTACATATCACCCACCATGTCCTAGGACCCTCATTCTGCGTTCCTGGAAACACTGGGAAACATAAAGGTCCTACCAAACACCCTAATATTGGGAGATTTCAATTATCCAAACATTAACTGGGAGAACTACTCAAGTACTAACTCCCTTGCCCAACATTTCCTAGAATTTATAAACTCAAACACCCTGGTTCAACTGGTCAACACTCCCACCAGAGGTGACAACATATTGGACCTGGTCATCACCAACATGGGCGACCGGTGTTCCACACTGGAGATCAACCCCTCACTGGTTAAATCTGACCATAAACAAATCACTTTGGATATCCACATTCCATCCCCTCCCCCACCCCCGGACAAGAAAACCACCGTAAAAAACTTTTCAAAAGCAAACTTCACATTACTTAAGACCAAGATGGAAAGTTTCAAAGCCCCCATGCTGAAGGATAATGCTGTCCAAGCTGCAAAATTCTTTACTAATGCATTCTACAGGCACCTACAAGAATGCATGGATCATGCCATCCCAAGCAAAACCAAGACTCACTCCTCCAGGAAAAGGAAACCAGTCTGGTGGACTCCTGCCATAAATAAGCTATACAATAGAAGGAGGAAACTAGTACAGAAAAGAGTAAAATCCCAAGAAGGGAAGATATCCCTGATCAGTATCAGCATGAAACTACGATCCCTCATAAAATCATCCAAGGCGAGCTTTGAAAGAAAAATTGCCAAGGACTCCAAAGATAACCACAAGGCATTCTTTAGCTATGTCAAGAATCTAAGTGGCAATGCTCAGATCTGCTCAGAGTTAGTGCAGAATGGCACAAAATACATTGAACCGAACTATATCGCCAACATCCTGGCAGGCAGGTTCAGCGTAAACTTCACCCCTCTCTCACCCCCAAGAGGGCCCATAACCATACCAGAAGAATGTAGAGTCCCTGAAATCACAAACACTCAGGTTAAAACAGCCCACTCCAAAGCCAAAAACACAGCATCAATGGGACCGGATGATGTCCCAGGCTGCATCCTACACGAGCTTAAAGGCGAACTAACCCCTCACCTAAACACACTATTCAAACTCAGCCTCTCCACAGGCTACGTACCCATAGAGTGGCATACAGCAGCAGTTATTCCACTCCACAAAGGTGGAGCCACAACAGACCCCGGGAACTACTGCCCTATAAGCCTGACTAGCTTGGTCTCCAAGGCTATGGAACGCATCATCATGGAACTCATTAACAGAGACATTGGGAACCTCCAAATACTGGACCCTACCCAGTTTGGCTTTGTTAAGGGCAGATCATGCCTCCTAAACCTGATGGACTTCTTTGAGACAGTTACCAAGGCTATAGATAAGGGAAAGGTGGTACACACAGCCTGCCTAGACCTCGCAAAGGCCTTCGACACCATTCCCCATTCTCGTATTATAGACAAGCTCACCAGCCTGAACATAAACCTCTATGTCACAAGATGGGTTGCCAACTGTCTCACGGACAGAACCCACATGGTGAGAGTTGTGGGAGCTAGGTCCTGCTCTAAATCGGTTACAAGTGGAGTTCCCCAGGGCTCAGTCCTAGGACCCCTCCTGTTTGGCATATATGTCTCAGAGGTACAGGCAAGCACAGGAGGACTATGGCTGACCAGGTTCGCAGATGACTGCAAACTCAGGGCTATAATTGACACTCCGGGTGACACAGACATCCTCCAAAAGGGTCTCACTGAGACGGAAAATTTTCCTTTTTCAGACCTAAGCTATTTCTCCAATATCATTTTTTATACAGCTTCCTACCCTCTTATTATATTCCCCCTCAAACTCATTATCTGCTCCTAATACCTCAAATTTATTTTCAACAATAACCTAATTTTCTTGTAGCCCCACCTGTATGCTTTCCAGTCCTTCCCTTGTCATTTCTTCTTCTTTTTCCTCAGTAGTATTACCTTCTACCTTTTCCTAAACTCATTCTATCTTTACCTTCTACCTTTTCCTCAACTCATCCTGCTTTCCCCTCCCGTGTTTATGCCCCAATGTTTCTTCCCCATCACCACAATGTAATGAAAAATGCTCCGTTTTCTTACATTTCCAACACGTTGCCTTACAATATACTACACAGTTTAGCACTTTTCACTATATTCTTGATACCATCTTGTTCAACAGTCATTAATTAAATGAGCATTAGCCCACAAAAATAACACACATTTGTTTGCCTCCGGTTCTTTAACACACCCCTTCAGACTGAAAAAAATAAGCAAATGCAAAACTTTTTCATTATCAGTTTTCAATGTAAATTCGCACTCCCATCCCCCATTCTAGAATATTTTTGTCTTTTTAATATTCACCTCTTTGCACATTACCTGAAAAAAATCTTTCAGCATCCTTTTCCGTTAATTAGTCAGATCAAACTGCATATAAACCTTTTTACATTTGCAGTCTCTGCCCTATAAAAGCAAATTAATTCCATGGATACTCACTTTGTTTTTTGTTTGTTTTTTTCTTTTTTCTTTTCATTCATAAAAAAAAGTTTTTGTAACAAAGTAACAGTCCCAGAAAACATATCTCAGAATGTCGCTTTTCCTGGATATATGAAATAATTTGCATCTATTACAGTATCTTTTTTGCATATTATCTTCACCACAGGTCCGGGCGATCATCTCCCAGGATATATATTTTCCTCTCCTTCTCCCTTTCTAACTATAACCACAACTGCATAAATTGTAACCTTTATTGACAATTGCAAGCAATTATCCTTCTGTCACTCCTTCCAGCATCGCTCTCCTATCAGTCTCTGAAAAATGTCTGTCTGCCATCTTACCCCATGACATGGTTAAATACTCTCATGGATCCCCCTTCTGAATTAAGTTCCATTAAACAAGCAGTATCCAGACACCCCCCCCCCCAGTAGTACTTCAATCACTTTACCCGTTTCTTCAACCTCCTACTGTAGATCTGAATGGCAAGTCAAAAACAAACTGCGCTCAAAAACAAATACATTCTTCTCTTTGGTTGCATCTGCACTTACATTAGTTGCATGATCTCCGTGTCGCTTTCTGTCAGCAGTACTCCCAGTTTCTCCATTGTGCATTTCTAGCCAGCAGCCTTCATGCTAGAAAAAAGAACTGCACACAACAAGAAAGGGAAGCTCTCCAGAGTTCAGGCCAAATTTCCCCTAATCGGTATGAATACCAGCTTGAGTCTTCCTAGCAAAGAGACTGGTGCTTTAGTGGAACAAATCAGATCAATTTGGCATAAATAAACAAAATTTAAACATATTATACTGCCATTATAGTATATGTTATCTTTTGTTAACTGCTGTATGTGAAAATACAAACATTTAGACAATAACTGTAGTCAAACTGTAGTCAAACAGGTCCAGGCACTGATGATGTTCTCCTACAACATGAACCCCATGTCAGCATGAAAAGGAATCTAGTTCTGTTTAACTTGTGGTATGATGCATATGATACAGATGTCTTTGTACTAAGATAACTTTCTTGGTAGTAGCTTAAGAGTTATGATAAAAGTGTGTGAGTATCAGTTGTTAAGAACACTACCAGACAAGAGATCACAGGGATCAAAAAGTTCCATAGCAATATGCAATTTTAAGCAGAGACACTTCAAACTGTTACCACCACTTACAAGTTCTTAATATTCTCATGTCTCAAGCTGAGCACATGATACTCTTGCTGTAAATTTCTGTTTCCCCATCAAAACATCAAGCCTTGTCTTAATGGTAGCTAAAATACTATTTTGTTTAACTGGTAGTGGTAACTTATTCCATAGGCTCAGAATACATTAAGTTAGAAAACGACTTCTCCAAGAAGTCTTATGTCTGCTTTTGTGTGTTGATTTAGGTTCTTAGTGAGGGTGTTTGTAGAGCCATTGACTTTGTGAAACAAATAGGCACTCAAATAAGATTGTCTTTCATGGGTCGAAAAGCAAGCCAGAGGTCACCTCAGAGTGACCAGTAGGCTGTGGAGTATGAACAGAGTCACACTAATCTGTTTGGAGTTCTTAGTTAGAGAAATTTAGGTCTTTTCAATTTGAGTGATATGCTTGGATTTGTCTATAACAAAAGAAATTATATTCACTGACATGTCCAAAAAGGGAAGACTACAATGGTAGGATGACAACTTTGGATCCTCTTGGAAATTAAAAGGATTTCCTGGCTATTGTGGGAACACGATGACTGAATGAGAGAAAGAGTTGTCTACATAAGTAGCCAGGTCTCTTATGACTGTATTTGTCAGAAGAGGAATATCATTCATAACATACGAGGTGAAAGCAGTTTTTTACTCAATGCCACTGTGCTGCATATTTTTGCATTTAGCTTGAAAGCACCAGGTCTGGACATATTCCAGCCTCTGCTGGAACTGTTTAGCATCAGAGGATGACTGGATTGCAGTGCCCAGCTTGCAGTCATCAGCAAACTTTGTAAACCATATGTTGGTTTAAATTTGCAAAATAAATGACAAGGTCAAATTCTGAAACAAACATAGTATGTGAGAGATGTAGTTACATTATGAAAATTGAGACATGACTCTCACATACTGACAAATCAAATTACAAACAGGTTATCATCACACGAACATCATTTTGTCTTGTTAAATAAGGTCTCGACACATAAACCCACATATGTGGAGGTACTTACAATTAACTTAGCAAAACCTCAGAGGCTTCCCTTACACTGCCTCTGAAACCACATGCAAACAAAACCAAATTAACACCAACCACTATAAATAAAAATGCACATCACAGTGTTTCCACAAGCAAGCCCCTAAGGTGAAACACACTCATCCAAACATCTTGGTCATAGAACATTCCATGAGACACACAGACCCCCCCCCCCCCACTAGGTTAGATAAAGAGAGTGTTACAGTCAGTTGCTTGTCAGGGGTTAGGATTCACCAAATTATGCAGGCACTCTGGTCACGCAACCACAAGTACCAGTATGACTCAGTCATAGTCCATGTGTGTGTGAATGACCTGAGATGTACTTCTCAGGACTATATGAATAGAGACATTATGGACCTCTCTGAATATGCATTGCAGGCTAGTATGAGCCTCACATTGAACTGCATTCTACCCTCACCAAGAATGATACCACAATACAAACAGAAAATGATTGACTTCAATAATTGGCTTAGTTACTGGTGTCATTCCAAAGGGTTCCAGTATTTGTCAGCCTGGAATAACATGATCAACTGACCACCTGCTTTTCCAGAGATGGTCTGCACCCATCACTGCTAGGCTTTGGAATACTGGCTAAGGAATTAGCTACACCCATAGTGCCTATTTTAGGCAGTGCCAAACCAACAGACCTACCAATGTAACAAATTCTTCGAATGCCAAACTGAAGGTACTACAGCTCAGTGCTAGGAATCTTAACAAGAAACTGCACTCCCTGGAAGCTCTCCTTATCCTACAGAATGTTGACATCTGTGTAGTTAAAGATACATGGTCCAAATCTGCAGAAAGGACCCCAGCAGTGCAAAACTACAATGCCTATCACACATTCAGACTACCCACAGAAAAGGAAAAAAAAAAACAAAAGGAGGAGGTGTTTCCATTTACATAAAAAGGAATCACACCTCTAGTTGTTCAAGCAGGATGACTCACTTGAGGTACTCCATATCCAGTTGACCATAGGCAAAATCCCCCACCATATCATTGTCATATGTGGACCTATTAAAAGTTCTGTCACTGTATTCAGTTTCCTAATGATTACTGAGAGGTGATCTGTGTCTGACCTAAAAGGCAGTCTCTGACCCAGTCCTGATAGAAATGTTGCATAGTCACAAAACTAACTGCACGAGGGCTACCCGCTCCAAAGATCTAAACCTGATCTCTGACATGAATATCATGCTGGAGAGACAGATATGGTCCCAAAGATTGCCCCCCCCCTTCTGGAATAAGCTTCCTATTCATGTGAAGCAGAGCCCTTCCCTGACCATTTCAAGCACAATCTGGCCTGATGGATGGAAAATGAGGTAGCACCCATGTCCCTTATGGACAGAGGCAGTCTGTAAAAATAGTCAAAACCCCTCTTGCAAACCCTTGTTATCTATCTCCTAGGTATAGATAATTGGGTAAAATCTGGGTAAAACTGGCTAGGCTTGTAAGGGCTCTTGAGCCATTAGCCTAGTAATCTCATATGAACAAATATGAGAGGATCCAGCACTGATCATTGTGGGGACATACTAGCTACAATTTTGCATTCATTGTGTGTTTCACCAACTTTAACAGCCTGAAATCTTTTAGACAGCCAGTTTGCAAATCGATGAGCAACAAGGGGGCTTAAATTAAGTTTGCCTAATTTTTTCAGAAATACTGGCATGGGAACAGTGTCACAAGCCTTAACCAGGTTGAAATCAGTAGAGTGTAAGGAGTGACCACTGTCCACAGCCTCTGTAACCTTTGAAGTCTTTGATGTCAGTGAATGAAATATTACTGGATACATTGAAACAGCATTTTTACCACATTTTAATCACCCCAGTAGTGTGACTTTGACTTGGAATGTCACATGTAGGGGCTGTGCAATCCCAGTTTTAGACAGAATTTCACCATCTACAGATTTCTACGTATAATACTTTAAACACCATCTCCCAAAAAATAAAAGTAGCCTTCATCAAAAGTTCATAAAAGCAAGCAAGCCTTTTGTCTTAAGGGTAGCCCTGGGAACATTAGTGGATAAATTCTGATACCATAGTCTAGAGGCAAGAAGAATGGGGGGGTCAGGTCATAAGGTAGGAGGTTCTTAGAAAGAGAGATGCATGTGATAAAAGCTGACAGAGGGAAGTTTTTTCTTTGTATGTGAAAGGGGAACTCCCTCAAAAAACAGTGAAGGACCTCACTTGTCCATGGAAACAGGAAAACATTTGTCTGAGAATTAGAGTACAGAGCAGTGGGGCAGATTTGGTTATACATCAGAGTCCTTGGGGTGTAAGAATAGATAGTTCTTGGAAAGAGATGGAAAGAGTCGATTTTTTTTGGGGAGTGAAAGGTGTACATCCTCTAGACCCAAGCAGGAACTTTGCAGGTCCCCAGCAGCTTGCATTGTCTCCTGATGGACCTAAGAAAACATGGGAAGGTAGACCTTTGAGTTTAGAGTCTGGGTTCTCAGGAAAGGCAGGAAGGGAAGCAGTAAGGTGGCTTAAGATGGACACAAGAGCTATGAGCAGTCTTATCCTTGGTCTCAGCCTTGAAGGAGATCAATTCTACCTGGCTCCACCCTCTAAATACTAGCATCAATAGGAGCGTACACACTAGTATGTGAAATTCCATTTGAGTTTAAGAAGGAATGTTCTGTGCCAGCCTTTAGAGGTGATCTTCTTCAGTGGATGGGGAATGTTGGGTGAAGAGAGGTGTTATATACCTCAGGATTGGGGGTGTGGTAACATCCCTTTGGGGTTGGAAATCATGTCTGTAGTCAGTAGGAAAGAAGGGTAACAGTGGAAGTAGTGCTTATTTTCAAAAATGGTAAATACTTTACTTTTTTTTTTTCTAACAGCAGTTTCTTTTTTTTTTCTATGCTGCCAAAAAAAAATTAAAGTAGCATTTTGTGTAACATACAATACAGTTTTAATTGTAATGTCCTCACTCTCAGAAATATGCCATCTCTATCTATCCTTACCCATTGTGGACTACTTACATTTCATCGAACTGTTTAAAGGGGTGCATATCCCACAACTTGCCTCCTTTCTTCCCTATTACAATAATCCTACCTGGTTATGCCATTTTATATGGCATGACAATGATCATTCAAACCTACATAGCCACAACTGGTGAGGACGTGCATCACAAGCTCCAACTTTGTGTCATCAAGGCAACAAGAGTGATGACACAGAGTCCGGCAGCATAGCAGCAAGAAAGCAGAAATTCAGGTTTGTTGCTGCTGGTTCTATAACATTTAAAAGGCAACTTAGGCATAAAAGCAGTAACCTCAAAGCAGAAACAGTGCATGACCGTATCATCCATCAGCTTCTACTGAAATTAAAGTTAAATTTCAGTTGCATATGATCTTTAATTGGCTTTCTCAAAAACTAATTGTTAAAAGAAATGCATGGCTGCTTCAGATGCCATCGTAAACACTAATGGTCATTATTACTGTCAATAAGGATTTGATAAGAGGAAAAATTGCCAGGTTTCTGCAAATGATTGTGTTATCAAGTTTGTTGCATTTAAGATCGTGCTTTATACCCTTATTTCACAACGTTTCCCTCTAAATTGAAATAATTTTATCTGTATAATGAAAAAAAAAGTTGAAAACAGAATTTTGTTTAAAGAATTCAGGTTCCTTCTTAGGGCTAGGTTATGTCAAAAGCAAGTAGGTTATTTTTTCAGTAACTACAGGATAATAATTACACCAAATACAGCAACTTGACATTGATACAGGTAGCAAACACAGGAAAAATACAAGTTTCTGCTAAGTAAGCATTATTTATTTATTTATTTATTTATTTATTTATTTATTTCCAGTTTGATTACTGGGGAAGTCCACTGGGTTAACCCGGCCCATTTTCAGTGGAGGCCCGAGGAGAAAAGCTCCGAGAATGCATTGAAAAACAGTTTACATACTATACTAAAGTTTACATACACATAGAAAAACAGTTTACATACTAAATTTGCAAGAAAAAAAAATTTACATGCAGGATTTACAAGAAATGCAAACAACGTATGAGAATGCATTAGTAGTTTAGAAATATGATTACAAGAAATACATCCTTGTACCAGATAACAATTCTGTAGAACAGATTCAAATTAAGCTTTTTCATTGAGTATAGGAAGCAGAAATTCACTGAAAGTAAGTGTTAAGGTTGTACTGATATTTGACATGATTAGTTTAGATCCACAAAAGATAGTGAAATATGCTTTACGTGCACAATTTGAGTAGAAAGAAGTACTCTATATTTACAATATTTACATGTGTTGTTGAGCAAATATAGCTCTGGGAGTGGAAGAAGTAGGGAAAGGGATAAAGCAGCGGGAGATTGCAGGGAGATTTGATAGAGTTGAAAGAAAGTGCCTGAGGGAGGTATAGAGGGCTTATGTACCAGTAGGGGGAGACTCTTGTGGCTTGAAGTGATCAATGCTCATGTAGGGAGCTGGCAGGGGCATTTCCGTTTAGTAGACAGATGTGTGAAAAGCTGCGCCATGACATTTTCATATTTTGGGGTGGTTCTTAGTGACTGAGGAAGGGAATTCCATTTTTTGCCTAGAGCATAGGAGAGGAGCAGTTGGCCAGCAGGATGTTTGGGTTTATGGACAGCTATTAAGTTCTGATGTTCAGATCTAAGTGTTCTGTTGGGAATATAGGGGGGAAGGATGTTAGAGTGGGGCATTTTGTAGGCTGAAATATGAGAGTATGTGCTATAGAGAGTTGTAGATAATCTAGGTGGTTTGGTAGTTCTAGTCAGTTCAGGGATTGTAGGGTGAGGCAGTGGTGAGTATAATTTTTGGATTTTGAGGCAAATTTAGAGATTTTATTGTAGCAGCTTTCTAATTTGGAGGAAATGGAGGAGGACAGGTTGGTTAGGAGAGGAGCACCATATAGTAAGGAAGGAAGAAGAAAAGTAGAGGCTAGTGTTTGCCTTGTTGAGATGGAGAGAAAGTGATTGTTTCTATACAGCATACCTAGCTTTTGGTAGGTCTTTTTAATGTTTTGTTGTACATGTATATCAAACTTTAAGTGTTCATCAACTATTATACCTAGCAGTTTAGTGGAGGGGATGACTTCTATAGGTGAGTTGGTTTGGCTAAGAATTGTGAAGTCATTTTTATTGAAGGAATAGTTCTTAGTGGGTGAGAATAGTAGAATTTTGGATTTGCTTGCATTAAGAGATAGGTGGTTTTGGTGCATCCAGTTTTCAGTTTCCGAGAAAGCAGTTTGGGTTTTTGACATCAGCTCTTGGAGGTTACTGGCAGAGCAGACTAAGGTTGAGTCATCCGCATATTGAATAATTTTGGTGTCGGGAATAGCAGTATGGAAGTTATTGATGAAGATGTTAAATAGCATAGGACCGAGGATGGATCCCTGTGGGACACCGGTAGGGATGGGTAAGAATGAAGAGATGGAGTTTTTCCATTTGACAGCCTGAGATCTGTCTGATAGATAGATGGAGAACCAGGATAGAGTTTTAGGTGAGAGGAAGGTTTGAGAGATGACAAAGAAGATGGTTGTAGGAGATAGTGTCAAATGCCTTGGATAGATCAAGAAAAACAGTAGAAACTAGCTGTCCTGAATCACGGGCTTGGTTGACAGTATCTAAGAAAGAAATTAGGGCAGTTATGGTGCTGTGGCTAGGGTGGAAGCCATTTTGAGTAGGTATTATGGGTCAGGCATGGCATAAGTTGGAGGTGGATGCACTTTTCAAGGATTTTAGAAATAGGGGAGAGTAAGGCAATGGGGCGGAAATTTGAGATGCTGGTATTTTTCCCTCCCTTATGGAGAGGGAGAATGAAGGCTGAGCGCCAGAGTTTGGGGACACAGGATTCTTTTATTGATCTGTTTATTATGATACTGACTGGGAGAGCAATGCCATCTGTGGCATGTTTTAGAAAGGATGATGGAATGTTGTTGGGTGCATTAGAGCAGGGCTTAAGTTTGGATAGGAGTTTTTTTATGAGAGTCGTGGAGACAGATTTAAGCTCGAACAGAGGAGGAAGAAGGTTATTTGGTGGGTTTGGGGGGATAGGGTGAAGGGTAGCTGGGTTATTGTTGGGAAAAGATTTTGTAAGGGAAGAGATGGTTTTGATGAAAAAGGAGTTGAATTCAGAGCCTAGTTCAAGGTCAGTTTTGTTTGGGTTGGGACAGGGATTTGTTTTTGAGCCTGGATGGAGAAGCGATTTTATTGTCTTCCAGAATTGTTTAGGGTTGTTATAGTTATTTGACTGGAGCTTAGTATAGTAGGTTTTTTGTTAATATGGTCTGAAATCCCAAGTTCTGGCAAATCTTGTTTTTGCTAGCATTCATACAGTGAAAACTCTGGAATTTTACAAATCTTTCTACAGGTTTTGGAACAAATGGTGGCCTTAAACACTACTCATGAGCCAGGTACTATTATTGCTTGGCAACAAAAGCAAAATTTATATTGCAAGTCTTAAAATTTATGAGAAACATGGGATGATTCAGTATTTTTATTATAATTAAATTATATCCATGACAGGTGAAATATCATACCCCATTACTTTTCAGTCATCGTGCATGTTTTTGCTTTCAGGAGGTACTATTAACTTTGTCTTATTATCAGTGTGTTAAAGGAGAACCCCACTCTTCTATCACTTTTGTCTCATTCACATTTTGTCCTGTAGTAACACATTTGCTTAATTAACATCAATAATGCACCAATTACATCTGAATTCATCTTAACCCATCTGTTTCCCTATCACTGGCAAAAAAGAGAGATAATACCCTACCTTATTTTTCTCCAAATACAGTATTGTATTATTTTGTGTAGGACTTTATCTCAGCCTGCATGACATATGTGGATCAGTAGTCCAGAATGGATACTACAAAGGTGAAGCAAGCCTGCTACCGAAGCGCTAGAAAATAAAGAAATTTTGTTTTATTCAGTTGCCTGTTTTGTTTACCACAGTCGGGGGTCATTGGGTCAGAGCTGTTGAATTTTGGAAGGAGAAGAGGAGTGTTTGTGTTTTAAGCCTGCTACACCAAGTCTGTGAAGTTTGATTTCTTAGTTACAGATGACTGAGCAGGTTAACCAGACGCATGAGGCAAGTTTTCAAGATGAAAATATAATGGAAGAGATGGTGAGACAAGATACAATCAGTTACTGTCAGAAGGCACAAAAAAAATCTGTAATTTATGTACTTTGACTAGAAAAGAATATGTGTAACTTGAAAAATTTTTTACAGCTAATAATTAACACAAATTGCAAAGAACCAGTGAAAATGAAGCACGCTGTCTCCATAGACTGCCTGAGAAGCCAACGATTCACTGCCCTGTCAAGTTATATGAAAAGGCAAAGACAACCATTCCTAAAGTTATGGTGTATAGGCCTTGTTATACTATAGGGACACTAAGTGCATTGTGGAAAAAAATGAGAACAGCATGAAGAAAAGGAACACGTCAGGATGGCAGCTTTAATCAGGCCATTTTGGAGATATAATAAAATTAGAAAACTAACCTCTTTGAATAATGTAAAGGAGTTACTACTGTATAAAAGAACAGAACAGAATAAAAGAAGCATGTTTTTCAGTTTCTGGATGGCATTGTCCTTTAAAACAAAGTTATAGTTTTATAGTCACAGGAAGGAAATTCCTTATTAATATAAAACCTTCATTAGACATTACTTAACACCCATAATAAAAGTGTCCCAATTATCCTTTGTTTTTTATCTTAATAAGCCTGAAACTGTATTACTGTAATGTTTTGCAACTTTGACAAAGAATGCTTTAATGTAGAAACAGCTAAGAATGCCTTTATGTAGGTCATAAACATAGTGGTTAAGCCATATAACTGTGTTTATTGACACCTCACATATAACACTTCCAGAGTATTGTGAAAACCAGACTTTTGCTAACTGGTAAGGTGTCTCAGTCTATACTAGTTTCCAGGCCTAGTATGATTTTCACTTATCATGCATGAATCTTGATCTCTCATCATGAGTGCTGTAAGTCAAATGTTCTGTTTATACCAACACATGGTAGCTTTGGAATGTACACTGGGTTGAGGTACACGGTAACTTGCAGTAAATATGGATCTAACTTTTACTTTCTGACTAGTGCTTTTTGAGACACATTCCTGTCATGGGATATATTTGGAGGAAATTCATTCTAAAATGTCACAGATTTACATGACATCTTTTACTGAGCAAAAGGCTATGGATTACTAAGTTTTAAATAATTGAAAAAAGTACATCATTATTCTCCAGAGTGTTAATGTACTGATATGGCCCTATAAAAAACAGGCCTGCTACATGGCAACATAAACATAATAAGCTGCCATGAAGCAGGAAGTAAAAAAAAGCAAATGGCCACCATTTTTACACTCACTAAACAGGGCCTTGCTGTTCAGCAAGAGTAAAATTTAAAAAGTAAATAGGGGAAAAACACTTGACTAGCAAGGACTTGACATTTTACTTTCTCTTGCCTAGTGCTGTTTAAAAAGGCTGCTTTTAGCAAGGTGGAAAAAAGTAATACAGTTGAGAAAGAGATTTTGTGTGTGTGTTTATGTGTGCATGCATGCATGTTTGTGTGCATGCAGATGAGCATATATGTGTGTGTGTGTGTGTGTGTGTGTGTGTGTGTGTGTGTGTGTGTGTGTGTGTGTGTGTGTGTGTGTGTGTGTCTTTGTTTGTGTACCAGTGAGAGAGTGGGAGAAAACATAGCTGTCAATGTCTTTACTCAAGAATTTGACAAAGCGACAGGTTTTCCATCAACACACATTATGTAAACAATAACTTCTACGCAATTACAATGTCTGGCTTTATTGATTGTAATTTTCACTGATTTACCAGAAAATAAAACATTCATAAGGAACAGAGACAAGAATTAAGCAAAATCAGGGGCAGGTGGGGGTACAGTGTCTCACACTGTATATATATATATATATATATATATATATATATATATATATATATATATATATATATATATATATATATATTTTTTTGATTCATTTGATCACAATGAGACATGTGAAGTGTATTCAGTCAGGAGAGTGTCTGTAAATGGTGGGCACATGTTTGTGAGTGTGCATGCATGTTTGTGTGTGTGTGTGTATGTGATCACATGACATTCCTTTGTATGGCACTGTCATCATCCAGTCACAGAATCAGATTTGTCTGATCTTCATGTAAGAGCATGCCACATTGTGTTCTGAAGCTGGCTATCCTCAGAAAACAACCGACCTCTTCTTGAAAATGTTTACATCACATTCACCATTATGCAGGGAAAACTGAATGGTCTGAAGTTTACAGGGGGTGATCCTGTTCCCCCCATCATGTACAGACATGACTATGGTCCCCTTCGATGCTCCATTACTCTCCCACTTACCAAAGACTTGTTGAAGATCGCTTATGAATATAACCTTCAAGAATTTTTGAGAGAGGTGATAATATTGCAATACTCCAAAAGTTAGAAAATCAGCTGAGATGTCATCTTTATGAAGAGGGATAATATAGGATTTTTTCCACAGTGAGGGTACATAGGATTCATATATCAATCTATTGACAAGGATAGAGACTGGGTGCGCTGTGTCACTGGCAGCTATCTTTAGGTATTAAGATGTGAGGTTGTCAGCTGCAGTGGAGCAAGGTTTGATTTTAAGAAGTTTTTTTTACAATTGATGTGGAGACAGGTCCTATATGGAAGTTGCTAACAGTGGACATAGAAGGTAAATTAGGTTCAAATGGGGATACCTGGGAGGTGGGAGGAGTAAATGAAGTGGTAGTGTGCATGGTGTATGGAGAATATTGGTTTTGGTCTAAGCTGTTGTTCACTGAATTACTAGGATTGTCTGTTATCGAGAGGGTGGTAGAAGCACTAGATGGGGGTGAAGAGTTTTTAGTTAAGAAGATAATACTTACTATGAAGTAGGTATTGAATAAGGTTGCAGCTTCTAGTGGAGAGCTACTATGAGAAGGATCAGGTTCTCTGTTGGATCCCAGTTGTCACAGGTTACATTTTGATGTCCAGAATTTTTGGGGTAATTCTTTTGTTGAAGTTGTGATGGCTATAATATTGTTTTTTATCTATGTTAACTTGCATTTTTTTAAACAGGTTGTGCAATTCTCTGTAAAGTTGTGGGTAAAAGGGAGGTTTTTTTTTTATTTTAAGCCATTATTTCCAAACTTTGTCTATTGTAGATTGTAGCTTTTGTCTTGGTAGTAAGCCATGGTGTGTGGTTAATTTTCACTCTTTTTTTTTTTTTTTTTTGCAGAGTGGGATGAGGTAGTTTATAGTATTCAAGAATAAGGTATTACAAGTATTTTAGAGGGTTTAGAGAAGACTTAGAGGGGATCTGAGTAGAGTGGGTAGTATTAAAAGTATTGACTGCCTTGTTTGTTTTAATATAATGAGTCTTCCAGGAAGTCCAGTATTTTGATTTTAAGAAGAAAATCATATATTTGTCTTTTCCTTGGAAGTTATGAAAGTTAGTGTAGTTACTCTGAATTTCTCATGAATAGTTTCATTTTAGTTGTTCTTGTCTGATGATTTTTTTAGATATACATTAAAACAGTACGAGTCATTGAATGCAGGCATATCAGTCTTTATAAATGTGGATTCCTCAACGGTGTTGAAAATTCTTGGTCCTGATAATAACAAAATCTTCATTCTTGCTGGATAAAGTAAATGTACCTTGAAATTATTTGAATGATTTGATTTTAAGATTTTGTCTTTGTTTCATAGTCATTATCAAATCTTATGATGTTTTGCCCCATTTTTATTTGAGGTTTTGACCAAGCAGCTTTCAAAACCAGTTCTTCATCCAAAAAAGAGAGAAACTTTACCAGTACGGATCTTAGTGCAGCAAATGGATTTGTTGATACTGGTTTTCCAACTGCTCTATGAGCTCTTTTAATTCCATAAGAAAGTCCTTCTTGTAAGTCCAGGATTTTGGGATCTAAGTGGTTAAAAAGCAAGTATATAATTTTCTTCAGACTTTTTAGGTACCCCAAATATTTGTATGTTTCATCTTCTCTCCCTGTTCTCTAACTCTTCAGTTTTGTTATGCAGTCAAGCTTTTGCTTCAATAACAATTCTGCATGAGATTCCTCTACCTTCATTCTTCTATCTAGATCATTTGAGACATTCTCAGTGCCTTGTTGAATAGGAGAGTTTTAAGGACCGACCAATTAAAGGCTTTCAAAGTACTGATAAAGGAGTCTATATTGAATTTAGAAAGGTTTTGGGGCATTTTAATTTGGTGAGTGTTAGGTTGGTGGGTGGAATTTCTTGGGGTATAAGCTGGAAGGTAATCATTTGGATAGGTTCCAAAGGTTGTAAATTTACTATGTTCAGAGACCAGTATTCAGTCTTTACTGTTGGTATTGTTAAATCTAGTTTGTGTTTTTTAAGTTGTGTAATCATAAAGGTTTATACTAGCTGAGATAAAGTCTGAAGAAAGGTTATGCCAATCAATGTTCACATCTCATAATATAATTTTTTTCATAAGGTATATAATTAGCTATCCATAAGAGGATTTCTTTGAAATTTGTCATATTATTTACAGGTGGTATATAGACTGTAAAAAAGCATAGCTGTTTTTTATTGTTACCCTAGCAAGTGATATTAGTCTTTTGGGATTTTGGAATTTTGGGATGTTGTGTGAATAGAGAGAGGGAAATTGTATGAACTTAGATAAATTAAGAATATCTCTCCTGCTTTCTTGTGTGGCCTCAGATAATTCTGTAGCCTGGAGGGAATAGTTCAGATTCCTTAATGTTAGGCTGAAGCCAGGTTTCTGTGATGGTAAGAATATCAGGGTTATACTGTAATATCCAGGCATGTAACACTGTAATTTTGCTACAAATACTACAGAAGTTGATTGTGGTAATATTCAACTTTTTGGGAAGTCAAATGGGAGAATGATGGGGTAAGGGGTTTGACGTGCTGGTTTTATTACTATGGATACAAGGGGTTGTTTAATGATAGGATAGTACTGTTTGAAAGAGGTATAATTTGAGGTGGTAGCTGAAGAAAGGTTTGTTACTTCACAATTTTAAAGGGGTGACTCTTTGTTATTTGAAATTTTTCAGGGCCTGGGTTGGATTGCACATCACCACACTGTGGGAATTTTGAGAGTTAGTGTATTGATTTAGAGGGGATCTGTATTAGTTTTATTTTTTGAGCAGAGTAGGTATTGACATATTTTGTGCTTAAAATAAAGACAAGGTGAAATTAAAAAGGCAGGGATATATATTTGTATAGCTATTCCTGATTTCCTAGTGTGCTGAGTAAACCTCAGTAGGAGAGGTATATAGATGTGAATGTATACAGTGATAGTTTCTTAGATAGGATGCTAGTAGCAGCAGAAAGAGACATGATACTTAGAGAAACATTTGAAATGTTGTTGCTTATAGAGAAGAAGATAACTGAAGTGTAGTATGTGGTATAAAGTGGAGGTAGAGTTAAAGAAGAGAAGTAGGTGGAGAAGAGTTGTCTTATTAGTTAAGTCTAATGATGTAAAATGAGAAAGGAAATGGAGGAGTATCAGTGATATTTTGAGTCAGTTAGGCATAAGAAGCAGAATATAACTAAGGACACTAAGAATTAAATTTAAGTGCACATAATATTATGAAGAACAGATGAGGCCCATGTAATTTTTGTGGCTGTGAGGAGTGAGAGCCTGTGAGTTATTTGTGAAATGTTATTTTACTGCAGGTGGGAAAGGTTAGGGGACTTGTGATAGGTCGGAATTTGGATAGGGAAGGGTAGGCCCAGTATAAAGAATGTGATATCAGGGGTGGGTGGGAATGGGGACAGGGTGGCGAATGAAGTGAAGCTGAGCACAGTAAGGCAAAGCAGAGTGGGATTAAACGGAGTCCTGCAGAAAAACAATCAGTCTAGATAATCAAAAGGTAAGTAAAATGTCTTAATAAACTAGTACACAGCAATAGCAGTGGCAGTGTTAAAAACCTACAGCAACAAGTTGGAAGTATAAACATGGAAAACTGTGAAGATTGTATCAGTGGGAGACAGGAAAGGGCAGTGCATCAAACAGCAGTATAAGGCTGCTAAATGAGATAGAGTTGGGCCAGCGCAGATGAGAGAAAGTTTACAGAGAATTAGGAGTAAGATATATGTGGCAGACAGTGACAAGCAACAGCTAAAATCCAATAGTAACTCACTGTGCTTACAACTAAGACACAAACTGGAGTGCATCCAGGTACAGCAGTAGAGTAAAAAATAAACGGGCTCTGGTAGAAAGGGAACTCAGCATGGAAATTATTCCTGAGACACATCACTATTCATAAAATAAGGTGAAAGGGGACAGTTGCATTCATTCTAAGGCAGGCATTACAGAGTGCAGTGCTTGATGTAAGCTTGTTATTATAACTGGAGCTTACATTATGTGATCTTATTTTTCATCTGTCTGAGACTATATTATCTAACAGTACATTTTTGGCACTGGTGAAATATTCATTGCTCTTGGTAGTTGCTCAACAATGCCACCAACACATCAGTTCTCCTCTTATTGATATCTTATTGTGGCTATTTCTGAAGATATTCATCTGGTTAACTGGGTTTCAGTCAATATTTGGGTGTAAAATTCTCTTTATAAGTGCAAAAATTATGAAAGAGTGCTGTTGTATGTGCTCAGGTGTATGAGCTTGCTAAAATATGCAAATGGATGGTTACTGAGTTTTGAGAAGGGACTCTGTAAGGAGTTTTAATAAGTTTTCTAAAACATATACAAAAATATTTATTTCATGTTTAAGTCAGCATATGTATTCATAATGTAGTTTGCATAAAGACAGCCTGAATATTCCCTTATATTATTTAAGAAGTTTGAATTTTATTGAAGTATGCAAAATTGATAAAACTATTCATGATATACTAGTTAAAGGAAATGGAGGTAATGTTCAAGCATTTACTAACCCCATTTACTTCAATTAATTACTTTAACTAGAATGAAATGTACATCTCTGTGAACACAAAGTAATTTAAGGGTCCATGATTTAATTTTGTTTTGGTATAATGAGTCTTCCAGGAAGTCCAGTATTTTGATTTTGAGAAGAAAATCATATATTGTCTTTTCCTTGGAAGTTACAAAAGTTAGTATAGTTACTCTGGATTTCTCATGAATAGTTTCATTCCAGTTATTCTGAGAATTGTTTTTAGAGATGCATTAAAACAGTATGTGTCATTGGAAGCTGCAATATCATTCTTTATAAATACAGATTCCTAAATAGTGTTGAAAATTCTTGGTCCTGATAATAACAAAATCATAAAGTAAACGCACTTTGAAATTGTACCACTCGAACTGATACAAAACTGAAAAAACTTTGAAGTATCAGTGCTTGAAACAATCACTTTAATTTACGTGACCTTCCTCAGAAATGCCATTTGAAATCAATTACTTCCTTTTATAATTTCATACAGGAAATTACATCATTGTAAAACGATAAATTACTTATACATATTTTGAATATTTTAAATGTCTTACAAAATTCATATGAAACATATATTTGTCATATATATTGTGTAATGTATGCTGATGCTTACAATGTGTGTCAGCTCCATGGAATGTCTAAATAAAGCATTCTTTTCAAATTTATGTAATAAAGTGTTGCTTATATACCTACACTGCCTGCAATTATTCCTTCTTGAATGTGAATCTAGGAATTATACCTATTGTGTTCACCAAATCTTTGTTACCTATAATTATTTTCCAATTTTCTGATATTATAGTTTTGATTTCCCACATTTCATCAACTATGGGAATTGGAAAACTAATCATGTATTCATCCCCTTCTCTTTTTGCAAGTTCACCAGTAGACTCTCCTGCTTCCACCATAATGTCTATTTGTTTTATCCACTTTTAAATATTTCTTCACTAGTTGTAAGTCTGCTGAGTCTAATGTACTGCCCTTTGATCAGCCTTCCTATAAATTCTACTTGTGAAAATGTCTATGGTTAAGTTGATGTCCAAAAAATTTATATTCTCACCAAAATTACCAATCTTAAATTTTAAAAAGGTAGTTGTATTGTTTAGATCACTCACAAATTCAGTGAATTCCAATTTAGTTCCTGCCCATAGGAAAATCAAGTCATCTATGAATCTGTGATAGATCTTGATTTTTCCATAACTATTTTGTTGATAGGTTTTATTGTTGAATGAGAAAAAATTATTTTCTAATATTAAATCCATCAGACTACAACAAGTATTGATTTTAATGGTTGTTAAGCTAGTATTTTTTATTCCTGTCTGTTGATCAATTGATGTATACAGACTTTTTACATCTAAGGTTCCAAAAAATAACGGTGTTTCATCCATTTTGTAGTTTCTTAGTATTTCCAATAGATGCCAGGAATCTCGCAAGTAATATTTTGACTTTTGTACTATTGGATTCAATATTTTGTCAAGCCAAATTGAAATGTTTTCTGTTTTTGCCATCTTTGCCGATATTATTGGCCTGAATGGTATATCACTCAAACTGTCCTGTATTTTTGGAATGCCAAATAATTTTGGCAGTTTTGGCTCTTCTACTAGCATGTACTCATAACTGTTTAAGTCTATCTCACCCTGACTGAACATGTCAAATAGATGACTATTGATGGCTTTGTATTTTATCCTTACTGTTTCTAGATTGGTAATCTTGTAAGTGTTTTCATCTGCCAGGGACTTTTCTATGTTGTTTACATACTCTTTGGTATTCATGATGACAATCATCCCTCCTTTATCTGCTCTCATAACTCTGACATTATTGTCTTCACTGAGAGTTTTTAAAGCTTTGATTTCACTATCACTTAAATTTTGCTTATACTTATTCTTGTTTTTAAGGAGCCTGAACTCTTTTTCACATAAATTCTGGAAGACCTGTAATGTGTTTGTTAAAGGAGGGTTAACCATAGACAGTGAATCTGGGATTTTGGAAGGCATGCTTTGCTAATCAGTATTTACACAGTGAAAGTTTACATCCCCCTCATATGAAGAAAGGAGTGATCAAAGGGCAGTACATTAGACTCAGCAGACTTACAACTAGTGAAGAAATATTTTTAAAAGAAGGAGAAATTTTAAGTAGAGTGGATAAAACAAATTGAGATAAGCCCATTTTACAAGTCTACTGGTGAACGGATGAATACATGATTAGTTAGTTGATGAAATTGGAAAATAATTATAGGTAACAAAGATTTGGTGAACACAATAGGTATAATTCCTAGATTCACATTCAAGAAGGTCACAAACATCAAAAGCATGTTGGAAAACAAGAAGATGTTGGGGAACATATAGTTGCAATAATTGCAGGCAGTGTAGGTATATAAGCAACACTTCATTCGTCACTTTGGGAAAATATAATGAGACTTTCTGGGCAAAAAGCTATTATAACTGTAATAGTGAGCTGATTGTTTATGCAGCAACCTGTGTGACATGTAAGGTTTATTACATTGGGAAGAAATTTGAAATTTGGCCATAAAAAAGGATAAATTTATTTAGACATTCCATCATGTGTAAGGATTTCAAAAAATGAATTTTTGGGATCTAAACAACATACTAGGGATTAAATGACACCATAAATTTAAAATGTTTCTTAACATATAGGTAATAACAAGAAGTTGTAAGCATCAGCATACATTACACAATATATATATATAATATATGTTTATAATGAAATTATAAGAGACATAAAATATTCAAAATATATATAAGTAATTTTGAATTTTACAATGATGTAATTTGTGTATGAAATTAAAAAAGGAAGTAATTGATTTCAAATGGCATTTCTGAGGAAGGTTAAAATCTTTTTCAAGCACTGATACTTCAAAGTTTTTTCAGTTTTGTCGCACTTTGAAATTATTTGATTTTAAGATTTTGTCTTTGTTTCGTAGTCATTATCAAATCTTAAGATGTTTTGCCCCATTTTTATTTGAGGTTTTGACCAACCAACTTTCAAAACCAGTTCAATATCCAAAAAAAGATAGAAACTTTACCAATACAGATCTTGGTGCAGCAGATGGATTTGTTGATACTGGTTTTCCAACTGCTCAATGACTTGTTTTTATTCCATAAGAAAGTCTTTCTTGTTTCTTGTAACTCCAGGATTTTAGAATCCAAGTGGTTGAAAAGCAAAGTATATAATTTCCCTCAGACTTTTTAGGTACCCCAAATATTCTTATTTTGGTCTTTTCTCCCTGTTCTCTAACTCTACAGTTTTGTTATGCAGTCAAGCATTTTGCTTCAATAACAATTCTGCATCAATTTTATCTACCTTCATTCTCCTATCTAGATCATTTAAGACATTCTCAGTGTCTTCATTTACATACTTTGTGTCTTAATCAGGAATTTCAGCATTTCTGTTCAAGACTACTATCTTGTAAATTTTCAGTTTGCTTTGAAAATGTTCAGTTTCCAAAGTAAGACTCTGGAGAGAAGTTAGCACTTGCTGAAAGTTTGCTCTAATGACATTTCTCCAAGAACTTAATAATGTTCTAGTCAGAGCACAAAAGAAAGTATCTTATGACCAGAAAATTATTTTTTTATTTTAAAAAACGTTGATAAATCTTAAGTATTCCATATCAGGAATGAACTCTTTTCTGTCTTTTTTCCTTGGTTTCAAGTCATGTTCCTGTTACATTAATAGTTTAGAGTTCCTTACTGTTGCTGATACTTGACAGCCATCTTGGATCCAAACTCATAGCTACTTTTAAAGGTTGCTGTCATAGCTGTGGGTTTTAAGCAAGCAATAATGTCTGACAGGGTGTGCGTTAATGTGCAATTTATACTCCTGGAAGGGCATTAATTACACATTAACAAACACTTTGGAGGGTATTATTGCTCTTAGAGAATGAATTTTCTGTAAAATTGTTGTGTTTTACTTATTTATATTTTTAAGTACTATATTTTTTATATGAATTTTTGATGTAAAATAGTTCCTCTGCCTAATGTTTCAAACTTGCTGTAGTATATGTTAATGGTGTTGGAGGAAGCAATTTATATCCAAAATATAACACTTTACATAATATCCAAGTATTTTCTTAATTTGTTTGGTTCCTTTCTCTTAAAATATTTGGTTTATTGCCATTTATTAGAGATTGATGTTTCTAAATGATGAGATAAATTTGAGTTTCAGACTTTCATTTAATTTAGAAATTCATTCTAACACAAATCCTGTTATTTAGGCAACATTTATAAGAACAATAATTAAAATCTGTTTCTATTTTTGAGACTCTGTTCTCCCTTTATTTTTTATCCATATTTCTTTAGCTAAAAGGTTGAGAGGTATGTAGATTTCTTTAGTACTATTGCCAGTGCCCTATCTCTCTCGCATGCAGGCACACATATACACACCTCTGTTTCAGAAAATGCAAGGTGACACAAATCCTATTGTTGAAGTAATGTTGTGATTTTATAACAGGATCACACAAAAATATATTGTTATTTTGAGCCATTGTCACATATTTATTTTATGCTTATCCAGATATGTTGAGGTAAGAGGTCGAGAGGTATGCAGACCTCTTAACTGCTGCTGCCAGAGATCGCTCTCACGCTTCACTCTCTCTCTCTCTCTCTCTCTCTCATATACACACACACAGTCTGTTCTGCTTATATACATGGACACACTTTCACTCACAGACACATACATATGCACACTATGCTACTTTAAGTTTCTTTTCTTTTGTTACTTTACACTCACTAAAAGGCAAAAGCCATGAGTGTAAAATAACGGCTCAATGGATCTCACTATTCACTCTGTCTCTCTCTCTCTCTCTCTCTGTCTCTCTCTCTATCTCATGCACACATACACAGTCTCTTCTGCTTTCACATACACACACACACACACACACACACACACACACACACACACACACACACACACACACATGCACTTACATATACACATACAGTTTCTTCTGCTTTCATGCATGCATTCACTCACACATGCAGACAGAAATGTAAACACACTCATACACATACATACACACACATACACTTTTTTCTGGGTTTTTTTTACACTCGCTAAAAAGCAAAAGCACTGCTTAGCAAATGTAAAATAATGGCTCGATTGATCTCGCTTTCACTCACATGCACAAATCCACTTGCACACAGACATAAACACACAGTTTTTCTTTTAGTTTTCTTTTTTTTTGCATTTTATACTCACTAAACAGAAGAAGCACTGTGAAATAATGGCGCTGTTTATTTTTTTTTCTGTCTGAGCTCCATGGCGGCTTGATATGCTTCCATGTAGTGGCTGACTTCTTTTTCAGTGGGCATTACTTGTGTATTAATACCCTGCTGGAGAAGTTCATTCGCCAATCAGGATGAGATCTATGGGTCACCCATTCTCTAATCAATGTTAATTTAGCGTATGTTATTCCAGTGGGTTTTAGCTGAAAATATTTATTTCCCTAATGCAGATGTTTAAACTATTTATATATAAAAAAATCTTATTGCTGCCACAAGCTTCTGTGACCTGATCCCAAGAAACCCATATGTATCTCAGCACCTATACTAATTAGTCACAAGTGTCACTTTTTAGGGGTGAGTAGAAAGTATTTTTTTTGATTAAGTGACTTAGATCCACACAGTATGCACATGCAGATGTAGAGGACAACATTCAAGGATGACTTTTGAGTTTTTTGAAAACGTCATAAGTTATAACTTCTGTGATTTCTTAGTTGATAGTCTTCCAGCACTCCCCACCCCATAGTTGTATTGTTGCTCACCATGAAGTCTTTTTCTTTGTCTACTTGTATCTGTTGCTTTGACCAACACACAACTTTTTGAAGCACATATTCTAAGATAAACACGCTTGTGCACTCTGTAATTTGCCATTGATCTGAAGAAATATTGAGAAGCAATATCATGGGTCTCAGCTCATTGAGTTGGGAGGTAAGAAGCAAAAAATATTTTTTAACTTCTTCTCTTACAGGCCATCCTTTTTGTAGCTGATATCGGTGTCACATGGCTATGTGTTTTGCTTTGTTTTTCTAAATTAAGTTGTGATAATATGGGCAAGTGCCAGAATAGCCAGCTGGTGTTTTGTAAAGAATAGTATGTCCTTTGAATATCAAATTGATTTATACAAGATGCTTGTGTTATAAATGTATTATAACTGTATGTCATTTCTATATCAAACTGATTTTGTACAGATGCTTGTTCTGAAAATTCATTTGTGAGCTTTGCTTGTGTTGAAATGTATCAACTGTGCACCCTGCTGAAATGAAGAGAAATGTGCATGTATTTTTGTAGATGAATTAAATATATATCTTTTAATAGAAAATACTGGCACAGCAGAGGTTACCTTTAAGAAAAATAAGGGAAATGTAAATGAGCTGTTAAGCCATTAATAGGCACCCCACAGTGCTGAATAGGACCAGAGACACTGGGTCTGGGGAAGAACCTTTGTCCATTAAAAAAAAAAAAAATCTTGCTATTTTCCCACTTTCTATAATTTAAAAAAAGTTCAGTTACAGAGTTGCTGTTCTGAACTGTTTGTAAGTTTCTTGGAGGCCAGTGCTTAATTGGGCTAAAGGGAAGTCTCTGTGTTCACCAGTGGCAGCGGTTAACACTGAGCAGCCTGCCTGTCCCTGTAGGAGTGGTTACTGCCTAGTAACTGTAGTTTTATTGGCCATTTTGGGTCAATTCCAAACTCCTTGATCTCTCTCTCTTAAAACCCTGCAGCCGCATGGTTTTGGCATCTTTCCAGGCTTGATAGTTGTTGCTGAAGCACCTACCAAGAGGAGAAAATGCTGAGAGAAGAAAGGAGCCACTTTTGAGATTTTAAGTATTTTTTTCTGATTTATTTCTTAGAAAAACTGCATTGCCACCTACTTTTTGGCATTTTCTTGCTTACAAAAGTTGATATATGTGTTAGAAACAGTATTTAGAATATACCTAGAGCCTGTTTATTGCATTTTTTGTGTTGCACTTAATTTAAAATCATTTTTTCTTAAAATTGCATTTTACCTGCCTCTGGCCTAGCACACACGTGTTGGGGTCATTTATTGCACTGTTCTGACTAGTTTGCTACTTGTGTGTCTCTCCTATCCTTAAAAACAAAAAAACAAAAAAAATCTTGCTATTTTCCCACTTTCTATAATTTAAAAAAAAGTTCAGTTACAGACTTGATGTTCTGAACTGTTTGTATGTTTCTTGGAGGCCAATGCTTACTTGGGCTAAAGAGAAGTCTCTGTGTTCACCAGTGGCAGTGGTTAACACTGATCCCTGTTGGAGTGGTTACTGCCTAGAAACTGTAGTTTTATTGGTCATTTTGGGTCAATTCCAAACTCCTTGATTTCTCTCTCTTAAAACCCTGCAACTCTCTTTTTGCACGGTCTTGCGCACAGAGCAGCGTCGGGCAGTGCTGGTTAGCTGGGTTATACTATTCCTGGCTCCACAAAGCCTGGGCTGCAAATTTTCCATTAGAACTAGGCAAGCCTCAACTCAAGTGCTTCAGATCAACTGCTCTTATTGCAGCACTTGCATAACCCAAATCAGCACTTGTCCAAATCTCCTAGACAGCACTATTATTTTCCAAATTTCCTAGACAGCACTATTATAATACAGCATAAGACCTTCGATTGTTCACAAGACAGGTGAAATTTACTTTTCCAAGCATGTCCAGAGGTCAGCTTCAGGTGTACTCTCCAGTTTAGCTGGTGGAATTGGGCATCCTGAGACAATGTCACAACTGCCTCATGTATACAGACAACCCTCTCCTCTTACCTCTAGACACAAACACTTGTGAAAGATGCAAATACACAGCCAGACTGGAGGCTAAGCACTCTCAACCCATGACTGTAACAGACAGTCAAGAGGAGAAGAGACACACTGGCATCACACCACCAGTCACACATGGATCTACAAAACAAGCACCGGCAAAACATAGACATAAATACATAAAAACATATTCAGAGGCACTAGGTACAAATCTGAAAAAGAAACCGTGCCCTCCAAAGCAAACAAGCAAGCAACCTGCACCTCCAAACACAAGCCAGAAAACAGATAATTCACCTCAGCAGTGTTCCTCATGACAGCCCCTAAGGCAAAACACCATACCCAACATGCTAGTAATAGGAGACTCTATAGTAAGGCACAAAGATGTTCCACTCACCAGGCTGAACAAGGAGAAGGTTACAGTCAGCTGCCTGTTGAGTACTAGGATCCGTCACATAACACAGGCACTTAGGTCACTCCAGAACAAGTACAAGTATGACGCTGTCATTGTACATGTTGGTGTGAATGATCTAAGACGTACCTCCCTGGACTACATGAAAAGAGACATTGAGGAGCTCTCTGATCATGTAGCCTAAGCTGGTATGACCCTGACCTTGAGTAGCATACTACCTTCACCTAGAATGATACCACAATACAAAGACAAAATGATCAATTTCAACAATTGGCTAAGCTTTTGGTGTCATTCTAAGGGGATCCAGTGTCTGTCTGCCTGGGATGACATGATAGACAAGCCTCGCTGTTTCACCAGAGATGGTTTGCACCTGTCACCCCTAGGCTTTTGAATACTGGCCAAGGCTCTTGCCATCCCCATAGTGCCTTTTTTAGGCAAGGCTCAAAGGACAAACCAACCACCGTAACCAGCACAGGTAACCAAAAACTAAGGGTAATGCTACTCAACGCCAGAAGTCTCAACCTCAAAATACATGCACTCGAGGCACTCCTCAGTATGGAGAAAATCAATGTTTGTGCAGTGATGGAAACCTGGTTCAAGGCTCCAGAGAGCACCCCAGCACTACCAGTTTACAATTCATATAATACCTTCTGGCCTCAGTTGCCGGATTGCAGTACAAAGGGTGGAGGTGTATCCATATTCATCAAGGATACCCACATCTTCAGGTTAGTGGCACAGCATGATGCCCCAAAGATCATCCATGCACAGCTATCAGAAGGCAAAACCACATTTCAAGTCGTAGCCTGTTATAGATCACCCACCATGTCCCAAGATGCTCACTCAGCATTCCTTGAGGCATTGGAAAATATAAAGGTCCTACCCAACACCATAATTTTGGGTGATTTCAACTACCCTGGTATAGACTGGGTGAACTACCAAAGTTCTAACTCCTATGCCCAGCGGTTCATAGAATTTATAAATTCAAATGCCCTCGAACAACTGGTATATTCTCCCACTAGAGGGGATAACATATTGGATTTAGTCATCACAAATATGGGTGCCCATTGTACCACACCTGTTATCACTCCCTCTCTGGTCAGATCAGACCACAAACTGATAACCCTAGACATCCTCACCCCTCCACCTCCCACAGTCAAAGAAACCATCGTAAAAAACCTTTCCAAAGCAAACTTCAAACTACTTGTGTCAGAAGTGTAAAGCTTCACTATCCCCCTGCAGAAGGATAATGATATCCAGGATGCAGGATCCTACACCAAGGCACTTTATATACATCTTCAGGATTGCATGGACCGTGCTATCCCAAATAAAATCAAGACTCCTTCTGTTAGGAAAATGTATAACTGCAATGCAATATGTAGGCTTAGTGTATTGAAATATATAACTGCAATATGCAGGTTTAGTGCATTAAGGGTTAAAAGGAGTTAATACATTTATTCTGCTTATTCTGTGTGAAAATATGCAGCTGCTAGAAGCTCTGAAAAAAGAACAATGGATGTCTGTAAATCCACCACGGTCAGCAGAATGTTTATTGAGGCCAGGACTGTACCTTGAATGTATCATATCAGAACTAGAGAAATAATTATGAGAAACTAAGGAAAACTGAAACAAGCCCAAGGCCAGGTTGTTTTTCTCAAATATGTTTTTGCAAGACAGCAATTATCTGACCATGTCAGCAGCAAATCTAATAATATCATCTTTCTGTGAACTTGCAGAAAACTGTATAAAAACTGTAGGCTGAACTGTGGAAAATCAGACAAATCTTGTACTTACATGCTTTGTCTCCTTGCTGCAAGTAATAAAGGGTGCCTTGCTTGAACCTAACATGTATTGATCTTTGTGTTTTCTTTTACAGAAACCCTCTCTTCACCTCAGATCAGACAGCCAGGTGTCTGAAACCGTACGGGGAAGAATCCAAATTGGTTCTTCTTGTATGTAAAGTCCACCGATTGAATTGTCGTCAAAAGAGGCCAGCCACTTTCTGATCTGCGACTGAAGGATGGGTTTTCCGCAAATCAGCGATCAATCACGTGGGCTCAGGTAAGGTGAATCTACTTTTTTTCTGTTTCAGGATCGGGGACTAGATGTGTATTGTTTTTTGTCAGATTATATTTTTCTTACAGTCAGGGATAGGAAAGGTACTGTCTTGTCATAGATCAGGAAAAACAGAATAAGTAGACTTTAGGCAGTCATTCTGAAGAGACTATAACAAAATCTGTGGTACACGTTAAAACTAGAGAATCAAGGTGAAGTTACATAACAAACAAAGGTGAAGGAAAATGGGTAATAACTGTACAAAAACACCCCAAGACCCACCATTAACAGAAGATGCAAAATATATGCAGTCACAGCGCGCAGACATTAGATACTTTTCAAAATGGGATATTAAATACGAATTTGACGGAAAATTAGAAAAATCCTCACTCATCAAACTTATTAAACAACTTAAAACTGATTCTAAAGGTCAGGTAAAAAAATGACAGTTAGGAATTCCCCAGGCACACAGGTGGCTGGAGGAAGTAAACGGTAGGGACCAAAAGAACAAGGATTCAAAGACAATGTTTTTAGATAGGGAGGATAACAACCTAGTAATAGCATCAGCACCTCCGCCTCCCCCTCCCTTACCAGAATATGGAGCGAGTGGGCAGGTTGATCCACCCCCACTATATCCTGTGGTCACTGAGGATAGGGATGCTATAAAACTAAAACTAGCTAAAATAAGGGATCCCATTGAAACTAGGTCCCGAACAAAAGCAGGTAATCGAGAGTAATGGCAGAAATCTAAAGACACACAACCTGCGGGAGAAGAAGAAGAGGAAATATGTCCACTCATAGAAGTACTGAACCCTCAGGCAGGGCAGGATAATCAGGATCCAACCATCTTAGTATATAGACCCTGCACTCCGGAAGATATCCGGAAAGCTATGGAAGGAATTCCCCATCCGAAAATTAATTTTAGAAAATTTTCAGATGATTTACAAGGAATGAGGCTAAGTTATCATTTAAACGGGGAAGAAATAGAAAGGGCAGTTCGACAAATTGTAGGGCCAGATTGGTACATGATTTGTGGAAATTGGAATCCTCCTGATGCTGAACAAAAACCCCTTCCTCATAGCAGTGCAGATTTAGACGCTAGAGTAAAAGGACTTACAGAAAAATGGAAACCTAGGGCAGACTGGACATGCATTAATCAATGCATTCAACAGGAGGGTGAGACAGTTGACTGATATTTCACTAGGCTGCTGGAATGCTTTAACAAGCACTGTGTAATGCAGGTCCCCGAAGACCAAATACAAGATTCCCCATACGAACAGCAGTTGAAAAATACATTTTAAAAGGTAGTAGTGCACCTATAAGCAGTTTTATTACAAAACATATGGTTGATCATTGAACTAGCAGGCTACAATCACTACTCGAATATGCTAGGCATGCTGAAAGGCATTTCAATAGCAAAAAGAAAAAGAAGGCTCAAGTATTTTCTGTAGAGGACAGAGCAGAAGTTTATGTAGTACACCCTGGGAAGAAGGGCAGGAAAAATGCACAGGGAGGTAGGCAGTCTGATCAACGATCAGAAGACTTTGAAGGATGTAAAACAAGGGGTGAATGTTTCAAATGTGGTAAAAAGGGACATTTGGCAAGGGATTGCAGGAAAAATAAGAAAGCAACAACGGAAGACAAGGAAGGTGAAGACTGACTATATGATAGTCAGAAATCATTAGAAGGGGCTAGTGCAGAAAGGACAAATGAGAATGTGAAAAGGGAAATAGAGGAAGTACAGAGAATTGATGACGGTGAAGCAGAAGATGAAGTACTAGACTTGGCTTTATTGAGCTTGGAGCTCTACTTAGCAGATACTAAACCAGAAGTTATACTTTCAGTGGAAGGCAGGGAAGTCAAATTTTTGTGCGACTCAGGGGCATCACGAACCCTGATACACCCCTCCAAATTGCCAGAAAACTAGAACCATCCAACTACATATTAGTCAAAGCAACTAATGGGCAGCTATATCGGGAGCCCCTCTCCAGCAATATTACAATAACTGATCCTGTTTCGGGATTGACACAGAAAAGTAAGATTGTAGTTTCTGCAAAGTGCCCAGTGAATCTGTTGGGCAGGGATCTTATGCAGTTATTTGGCATAGCAGTAGTCCCAACCATGCAGGGAATGGAAGCACAGCGACAATTTGACACCTTTATGGTGCAATCGGGGGGGGTGAAATATTTTATTGGTATAGTCAGGACTTGGTCACAACTGGTCCAGGGACTGTGACCAAGGAGCTGATGAACGTAGCCATCAATAAGTTTCCCTCCCTTGACATTGATAAACAGCCCCTATTACATTGTACCCTATATTTTTGTAATACACCAGGACCCAATAAGGATTATGAAGAAAGATTATTTAAGAATCATACAAATAGATTGGTACTGCATAACCTGTACTGGGATACAGAAGGGAATAGTGTAGCCAGCTGTTCGCTGCCCCAGGAATTTTTAACACTTTATAAATCTAATCGATTACCACATGTTAGCTTGACCAAGAATAAAAATATACAGTGGGCAGACCTAGGGGAGAAAGCCACAAGATGGGAGAAACAAACAGAACTGGAACTGTCAGGACAGGGAATACAAGTACAGAAATTGAATTGGGCGACACAGACCAACCCAGCTGTGCACCTGCATTCTCTCGAAGACAGCTGATGGATGCTCCTACTGAAGGAGGAAGAAAACGCCTTGTGAGATATGCCAGAGACTCTCTGGTCAACAGGGAAATCAGATGTAGGACTTATCCGTATGGCAGGGCCAATTAATATCACACCGAAATCAGCATTTTGACCACAGAAAAGACAATAACCCTTAAGGAAAGATGCAGAGGCAGGGATAAAACCTATTATAGCAGCATTACTTAAGGGAGGGGTGTTAGTGGAATCGTCCAATTCTCCGTGTAATACACCTCTATTTCCAGTTAAAAAAGCCAATGGAGAATGGCGTATGGTCCAGGATTTGCAAGCTGTGAATGACACAGTAGTACCAAGGGCGCCTATAGTGCCAGATCCACACACTTTGTTAAATAACTTAAAACCCTCAACAAAAATATTTTTCTGTGGTGGATATTAGTAACGTATTCCTTTCAATACTGATACACCCAGATAGCCAGTACTGGTTTGCATTTACATTTCAGGGAAAAAGATACACATATACGTGACTACCACAGGGATATTGTGAGAGCCCTATGATATTCTCACAAGAAATGTCAAGTAACTTGGCAAGGTTTAATCCACCAAAGGGTAGTCAGGGCTTATTTTATGTTGATGACATTTTGTTGACGGCCCCCACCCTGCAGGATTGTAGGGAAAATACCGTAGCACTTCTACGATTTTTAGCCGCTGAGGGGCATAAAGTAAATAAAGATAAGCTGCAGCTCTGGAGAAAACAGGTTAAGCACCTAGGATATGTGATATCCAAGGAAGGTAGAACTCTAGATGAAGACAGAAAAGTGGCAATCTTGCAGGCACCAAAACCCACCACCAAGAAGGAAATTATGTCCTTCATGGGAACAACTAATTTCTGTCAAAGCTGGATTCCAAACTATGCCTTGGAAACTGCACCCCTAACTGATCTTATATATAAGAAGCCTATGGCAGCGTAGTAGTTGTTACAATGGACATCAGAGGCAGAATTTGCCTTTTGTAAACTGAAACAATTAATAGCATCCTCTCTAGTTCTGGGATTACCAAATTATCATAAACAATTTTTCCAGACTGTAGATTGCATGCAGGGTTATACAACATCAGTACTAACACAACAACATGGGGATAAGTAATGCCCCATTGCTTACTATTCATCACAATTAGACCCAGTGGCACGATCCTTACCCCACTGTGTGCAGGCAGTAGTTTCAGCAAGTGCAAGCTTCGGCCTCAGTAGTCTTGTTCCACCCCCTCACTCTGAGGGTACCCCACGCAGTCGCGATTATTTTGCTACAAGAAAAGGTGGCATATATTTCCCCTGCTAGGCATCTCTCCTGCATGATTATATTGTTGAGCCAACCTCATATGACAATTGAAGGATGCATGACTTTGAACCCTTCTACTCTGCTCCCGACCCCTGCAGATGGCACACCACATCGCTGCCTGCAGGTAATCGAGCAAAAGACATTACCTAAAAAAGATCTCACAGATGTCCCCTTGGAGGATGCCGAGGTGGCATACTACGTGGATGACTCATGCAAAAGGGGTCCTGCAGGACATAACCTAGTAGGATATGCAGTAGTCTCTGAAACTGAGGTTGTAGAAGCAAAATCCTTACCACACAATTTATCTGCACAGGCAGCAGAATTGATTGCCCTGACATGGGCATGTACCTTAGCAAGTGGTAAATGTGTAAACATTTTTACTGATAGCCAGTACGCTTTTTCCACTGTACATGTGTTTGCACAACAGTGGAAAAACCGGGGAATGATAACATCTACTGGCAAACCTATAAATCAGGTGCAGTTTATTTTAGATCTTTTAGAATCTATTCAGTTACCTCAGAAGGTGGCCATTTGCAAATGTGCAGATCACACCAAGCAACAAGATAGGATTTCAAAAGGTAATGCAAGAGCTGATACAGCTGCAAAACAAGTAGCTACAGAAGTATTTCTTTTAAACGAGGAATTACAACCCTCTGAAATTCTGAATCTGGATATGTTGAAAACAATGCAGACACTCACTACGCAAGCTGAAAAACAGCAATGGATAAAACGAGGAGCAATCCTCGAAAAGGGGTTGTACATCTCTAAGGAAGAGAAACCAATACTACCCTCTAATTTGTTCCGCTATGTGACATTGTTGAGCCATGGGCAGTGCCATGTCTCAACAGGGGGGATGATACAGTTGGTAAACCAGGTGTTCACAATGTATGGATTTACAAACTATTCTAAAAAATTTCGTTTAATGTGTCATATTTCTAACAAACACCATGCGCAGGGGGCGATAAAGCCCAAGTAAGGGAGTTTTCTCACACCACCATATCCGTTTCACACTATCTGTATGGATTTCATAGAATTGAACAAATGTGAGAATAAGTATTGCCTTATCATTATATATATGTTTTCCAGATGGGTAGAAGCCTTTCCATCCAAAAACCCAGATGCAGCTACAGTGGCAAAAGTACTTGTTAAGGAAATTATTCCTAGGTTCAGCATTCCGGAGAGAATCTATAGTGACAATGGTATGCACTTTGTAAATCAAACCATACAACAGCTGAGTAAGTTTTTTTGTATTTCTTTAAAAAAACATTGTGCATATCATCTGCAGTCTGCAGGGCTGGTTGAAAGACATAATGGTATACTGAAAAGCAAACTGAGGAAATTGATAGCTGAGACAGGGAAAACCTGGCTGTACTGTTTACCCCTGGCACTGTTGAACATGAGAACCGTCCCTACAGCAAAAGGACTGACTCCTTTTGAGAATCTGATTGGGAGGGCTTATTATACACCCCAGTGGAAACCTCTCATGTCATCAAACCAGGAAGCTGATTTTATGTTAACTGAATATATGAAAAAGTTGTTGAGTTCTAAACATCTGTTGCAGTTTAATTCTGTTTCAGGTCAAAAACAAACCGAAACATCGGAAGTTGCAGTGTCGTCAGGAGACTGGGTGTGGATTAAAATCGTGCAGTGAAAGAAGTGGGCATCGCCAAAGTGGAAAGGTCCCTACCAGGTGCTTCTTTCAACATCTACTGCAGTCAAAATAGCAGAGCAAGATTTGTGGATACATCTGACGCACTGCAAGTTGGTGAAGAACTTCGAGCTGGACAAAGACCTTACCTCTCCATTGGGACCCTAAGCACAAAAGTCTGGCTACAAAGGGGGGTCAGATCAATAGGAACTGATCTGTTTCAAACCCAGTGAAGCAATCACCGGTGCTAAGGTCCTATAGGGCAGAGAGGAAGATCATGTGTCCTAGGCGAAGATGACGGAAGCAAGAAAGATCCAAATACATCTGTTTGGAGGAACCGGAGAAAACAGGAATGCAGAGCAATCATTCCCGCAGAAATATTGCATGACCATCCTGTTAACTGTACTGGTAGCAATAATCTTTTTATTGTGGCCATTTCTCTTCTCTGCCACACAAGTAGAATGAAGTAAACGTGCAAAGTGGCACCCAAATTTCAATACTTAGGCTATTAAGCACCCTTATGCAGACACCCTCAATATCTCCAATTGCTGGGTCTGTGCAGCTATTCCTACTGCACATGGAGGCATACCCTTAATACAGATTGCCTTAAATATGAACCAGACCTGGCAAGCACTGCTGAAAGATGCAGTGAATGTGACATCAATTAAAAGAGTGACCCTATTCTTACCCAAGGCAAAAAGAGGAACAGTGTGCTTTCAAAACTACAGAAAAACAGAGGTTGGAAATAGCACCTGTAACATGACAGTGATACATTACTGTACTGGAAATTCCTGCACCACGACAAATGAGGGCCAACAATTACAAGTTGGCAATAGCAATGACTCCACTGAAAGAAAGAAAATGGTTGATGAAAATCAAATTGTGTATAGTAAAATGTTCTGGGCTATGACCCAACAAAAGCCCGGCAACTATAAATTCAGCAACATCTCAGTCGCAATTCCTGACTGCTACTTTATGTGTGGTGATAGAGCATATAATTGGCTACCAGGCAATTGGTCTGGAAGCTGTTTTCTGGCATATCTGATTCCAGCAATACAACATGTATCGACACTACCCCAGGGGAAAATTTGAAATGTTCGAGAAATCAAGAAACCTGCTAATCCAGTGGGACAAGTTGATGCATCCTGGATATATCATCATGATTTAGCCCATGTGAATGACAAAGGACTGTCGCACATGGATCTGGGTGATGACATCATATCTTGGGTGGGCATAATAACAGCATACGGAGCAGATAAATCTATCTGGGAGCTGAGAAAACTATCCAAACTTCTAGAAACAATGAGTAATGTGACTTTTTCCGCCCTAGAATTGGTGACTGATGAACTCACAGCCATGAGGACAGTGGTGCTTCAAAATCGCATGGCTCTCGACTTCACTCTAGCGGCGAAAGGAGGTTTGTGCACTTTAATCCAGGAGGAGTGCTGTTCATTTATTCCTGACAACAAACATGAAATAGACAGCCATCTCAAAATAATTCAGCAAGTGTCGGTTATGACCAAACCAGGACCAAATCCATTGACAGACTTTTTCCAAAAATGGTTCGGGGGTTGGGGCAGCATCTTGATGAACATTCTGATTGCCATCTGTGTAGAGGCAGCCTTACTGATGGTGTGTAGATGCTGCTGCATCCCCTGTATAAAAGGACTAGTTGAAAATTTCATAGACGCTTCAATTTCAAAGACTTTATATCAGAATGTTGAGTTAGAGGTACTGATTAAAAGCTGAAGAAATACTTTCACAAGCTTGAACTGAATGACTCTCTAACTGCAAATCCTGAGTGGGAAATGGTTAAGGGAAGAAAAACTGTTTATGCTTGTTTTGAAAGTAGAATAAAGTATTAAAATGGGGAAAATTTTAGGAAAATGTATAACTGCAATGCAATATGTAGGCTTAGTGTATTGAAATACATAACTGCAATATGCAGGTTTAGTGCATTAAGGGTTAAATGGAGTTAATACATTTATTCTGCTTATTCTGTGTGAAAATATGCAGCTGCTAGAAGCTCTGAAAAAAGAACAATGGATGTCTGTAAATCCACCACGGTCAGCAGAATGTGTATTGAGGCCAGGACTGTACCTTGAATGTATCATATCAGAACTAGAGAAAGAATTGTGAGAAACTAAGGAAAGCTGAAACAAGCCCAAGGCCAGGTTGTTTTTCTCAAATATGCTTTTGCAAGACAGCAATTATCTGACCATGTCAGCAGCAAATCTAATAATATCATCTTTCTGTGAACTTGCAGAAAACTGTATAAAAACTCTAGGCTGAACTATGGAAAATCAGACAAATCTTGTACCTACATGCTTTGTCTCCTTGCTGCAAGTAATAAAGGGTACCTTGCTTGAACCTAACATGCATTGATCTTTGTGTTTTCTTTTACACCTTCCTCAAGCAAGAAGAAACCAGTCTGGTTGTCCCCAGCCTTAAGCAAACTATACAATAAAAGGAGGAGACTTATACAAAAAAAAGGCCAAATCTCAAGTAGAAAAATCTTCCCTGATCAGCTTTAGTAAGAAATTGTGGGCCATCATCAAGTCAACTAAAGCCAATTTCGAAAAGAAAGTTGCCAAGGATGCCAAGGATAACCATAATGCCTTCTATGGCTACGTCAAAAACCTAAATGGCAATGCTGAGGTCTGTTCCGAGCTAGTACAAAATGGAACAAAATACACTGACCCCACTGACATTGCCAACATCTTGGCTAACAGGTTCAGTGCAAATTTCTCCCCCCATCACCACCTACAGGGCCTATTACTATTCCAGGGGATTGTGTAACTCCAATTATTACTGATACGTTGGTTAATAAGGCTCTATCTAAAGCTAAAAACACTGCCTCCATGGGACCAGATGGTGTCCCGGGCTGTGTCATATGTGAGCTCCAAAATGAATTAACCCCGCATCTGAATACCCTGTTCAGTCTCAGCCTCTCGACAGGATATGTGCCCATAGAATGGCGCACAGCAACGGTGGTTCTGCTGCACAAGGCTGGGCCTACAACTGACCCTGGGAACTATGGACCAATAAGCCTGACCAGTCTAATCTGTAAGGTAATGGAGCGAATCATTATGGAACTCATAAATGGAGAGATTGGGAACCTCCAAACACTTGATCCCACACAGTTCGGCTTCGTCAAGGGCAGATCATGTCTCCTGAACCTGGTGGACTTCTTTGAGACAGCTACTCAGGCTATAGATAAGGGAGAGGAGGTACACACGGCTTACCTTGACCTTGCTAAAGCATTTGACACCATTCTCCATTCGGGTATTATTGATAAACTCACCAACCTGAGCATAAACCCTTACGTCACAAGATGGATCGCAAACTGGCTCTCAGACAGATCCCACAAAGTAAGAATAGTGGGATCTATGTCCAAATCCAGACCAGTAATGAGTGGTGTGCCTCAGGGCTCTGTCCTGGGGCCCCTCCTGTTTGGCATATACTTCTCAGAAGTACAGGCAAGCACTGATGGGCTGTGACTGACCAAGTTTGCGGATGACTGCAAACTGGGTGCTATAATAGAGTCTCCGGCTGACATGGATATCCTCCAGAAGGGCCTTAATGAGACCGATGCATGGTGTCAAAGCCATGGTCTCAAGCTAAATGCTAAAAAAATGCATAGTAATCCCCTTTGGAAAAAACAGAGTACCCGTGAACTACCACATTGGAGGTAACCCCCTGAAATCTGAAGTAGTAACAAGGGATCTAGGGACCCAAGTAGATAGTCAGCTTTCCTTTGATAACCATGCTGCCAAGTTGGTTAGAAAATCCTTCTATGTGACCCATCTGATCACGAAAGGGTTTGCATCAAGATCTAAAGATGTAGTGGTGCCCCTCTACTCTTCCCTCATCAGACCCATTATTGAGTACAATGCACCAATTGGAATGTACCTGGCTAGGTATCTCCAGCAGCTGGAGAGACCACAGAGGTACCTCACTAAGAGGATTACTGACCTCAAACAGTTGCTCTATGCAGCATGATTGAAAAAACTAAGGCTTTTCTCTGTTGCAAACCGCCTTCTCAGAGGCAATCTCTGTCTAACATACAGAGCCATGTCCAACCCAGAACTGCTGAACATGCTCCATCTTAGCAAATCAAAATCCACCGAGCTACACGCTCTAGGGATATAAACCTCAGCACAACAATGAATAGAACATGCTGGAGGGATAGATTCCCTTCACAAAGACTTCCCTTGCTATGGAACAAGGTCCCGATCTACATAAGACAGAGCCCCTCACTATCACTCTTCAAGAGGAACCTTGATGAGTGGATGGGTAACAGAAAGTTCACACCAGGGATCATACCAACAGCTCTACTAGATAGGGGCCAAGGGTACTAGCTGCTAGATCAAGGGCCTAGGGAACTAACCAAAGGGGCGGTGAATACCACACAACGTGGCTGGGCTAATATATGCCTTCGGGCAGATAGCCCAGTATCTACCTATGAACCTATGAACCTATTAGCTTAGTGAAAAGAGGGGAGGCTCCAGGCACTGCCATAAAATTTGTATTTGTATTGTGGCCATCTGTGCCAACTTCCTGTATCAACTTCAGAGAGGAATACTGTGAGAACCTAGAGTCAGGTGACCAGATGAGGTCATTCTGCCAGCCCTCTTGGAAATTATATTTTAGATATTACAAAGAGAAATCTGAGAGTATTAAGTATTCTGTTTGGAAGCCTGAATAGAAAGACCCTCACCCACACATCTTGCCTTGTGGTAGTAAGCAACTTAACTAGAGAACAGTAAAATTCTCTTCAGTCAGGAATATAGTGAAGCTTAGTTTAGATATTGTTTTTTTCTTTATTTGTCTGAGTCTGTCCATCAATGTTCTTTTCAATATTTCTTGTGATCTGAACTCTGTAACATGTATTGGTTTACTGTGAATATATATTCAGTATTTTCATGTACATTTATTATTCATTATTAAATATGTTTAGAACTTTTCTTGTGACTGATCCTTCCAGAAAGTACTTAACCTTTGAGAGTGCTTATATTTATTTGGTGACACTGTGTGAGTCACTCCAGAAGGCCTAGCCATCTTAGTGAACTACAACCATTTGTATTAGTATTGATATTACACAGTATACTTGGATACCCTTTTAAGACCCTTATAGTAACTGTATGGTGGCAGTGATAACTACCTTATAGTCTTGGCAAAGTTGGTAAAGCAGGTAATCTGTGTCAGCCTTTCCCAGGTATGTGTGTGAAAATTAATTCTTAAAGAGTATGTGTGTGTGTGTGTGTGTGTGTGTGTGTGTGTGTGTGTGTGTGTGTGTGTGTGTGTGTGTGTGTGTGTGTGCGCGCATCATTTACTTGGGGCAGGGACATGAAGGACTGGGATAACAGAGAGGGTGCTGGAGAACTTGGCTTGGACACTCGGCTGAGGACCTAACCCTACAGCTGTACCAGTGGGGAGTCTTAATGGTGACCTGGAGGGAGACAGATAAAGAGGCATCTAGACAATGGGCTAAGTGTGTTCCATTTCTTCTCTTAAGTGAAATTGTACTTGATGCAGAACAGTCTGCATCTGGAAATACTGAGTGTAACTATTTGCATTCCAAGTGTACATCCCTCTCCAGTGTCAGTGGTGAGGATTCAGGCTCCTTGATTACTGACCCAGCATGGGGATGACACATATTGGTGGCCATCATATATTGGCGGCAGTGGTGGATGTCACATAAGTACTATTCTTATTCATGAACATGAACATTTTTTTTTCCAATCTAGTGAGCAGTTCACAAAGCAGAGTTGGCCATCATCTCTTTCCTAGCATGTTTACTGAACAGTTCAGTAAATAAGCTTTAACAGTCTGCAACAGAAATATTGTGGAACATTGTTTCTTCCCAGGCCTTTGTGAGTTCTTTGGTGGAGTATTCTTATCATCTCTGTGAATGTTGCAGAACCAGACTTAATCAGAACAGCCAAATATACTCTGTGTAAAAGCCCTGTGTTTGTAAATTTGGCTATGTTTGCCCTTGCCATTAATGTGCTACCTCCACAATTGTAGTAGGCATACTGTGCTATGACCCATTTGTAAAGGATTAGGATTTATGCAGTACAACACTGATATACTAGACTTTGATGTCAGAGCTACAGCAGAACAACAGAGAGAGAATGAGGAAAGACCTTTGCATAATGGTATCTCAGGCTCTTGTAGCAGTCATGTTTCACAGCACTCTGCTTGAGGAACCCAGATGGCTTGCAGTAATCCAAGGATAATGCCTGTAGATATGGACTGCAATCACTTTTGGACCCAAATGTTGCAGACAGTCATAATACTTGGGTCTATATTAGATCAGCGAATGCTTAAACAAGCGAACGCTGATTGATCGACCTTATTTTAGCAAAAGTGAAAAATATCGAAGCAGCAGAAAATCGCATTTCTTCCTAGGGAAAGAATTTGGTTGCCCATTTCTGTTGCTTCAGTATTTTCAGTGCTGTGATGGAAAGTTACGGGTCGGATTCAGGTAAGTGTGAGATTGTGTGGATGTGAATGTTAGGGTGGTTTAGGTGAGTTAGGGCTCGGGTTAGGTATGTGTGCGATTGTGTGGACATGAGGGTTAGGGTGGATTTAGGTGAGTTAGGGTTAGGGAGCGGGTGAGGTGAGTGATGGACCTTAGGGTTAGGGTTTGGGTTAAGTTAAGTGGATAGTTAGTGGTGTGTGCATAGTTTAGTGTAGGGTTAGGTGTCAGATTTTAGGTATATGTGTGTGGATTTCTGTTTGTTTGGTGTGCTTGTGTTGTGTGTATGTGTTCTGGATCAGTGATTTTTTCCTTAGGAAAAAAATAGCTGATCTGACAGTTCGAGATTGTAAGCTTTCGCTTACATAAGGTTGATCAATCAGCGTTCACTTTTTTAAGTGTTCGCTGATATAGTACTTACAGTTATTACACTGCAACTTGATCTGAACGCACAGTACCTTTTAATTTCTCCATGTCTTGTGGGTTTCTCATACCATGACGGGAATGGACCCCATTCCTAAGTCAAAGTATGATTAAAGTTCATGAAATTAGTATTTTTTTCAGTTTTTGACATCAGCCAGCAGTGGTCTTCGCAGCACCCTCAATGTGCCCAGTAATGACTCCTTCTGCAGTTAGTACAGTGTAACATGTATTGGTAAAATATCTAAATATGATTATAGATTCTTTTAATATAAGATCTGTTGCTCCTACTACTATTGAAACTATCTGGGTATCTTTCTTCCACATTGCTCTTGTTGCCACCTGCAAATCTTGATATTTTATGACTGTGTATCTCTGCACGCAAGACACTGTAGTCACTGGGTGTAGCGATTTCAATGATCAGTGCTACTTTTGTCTTCTTTTCAGGGACAACTATATCTGGTTTTCTTGCATCTATTTTTTGAACTGTTGGTAATGGGTGATCCCATGTGATGTAGACTTCAGCATTTTGTGTTATGCTTTGTGGCTCATGTTTCCAGTGTTTTTCAGCTACTTCAATATTATAATGCTTGCATAATCCCCACTGCAACAGTCTTCCACATTATTATGCCTTTCAGTATACAATCTAGCAACAATCCAGTTCTGTTTTACAAAACCTACATTTGTCTGTTTCTCCCACATGTTCAATGGACTTTGTAAACCAACGTGTACATAGCCCACTATCTTGGGCTGCCAATATTAACCTTTCATCTTTTGGTTTGAATTTGCCTCTCCTTAACCTTTCCACCATTCAATCCTGATTAACATGAGGCTCTTCCAGGAGTTTTCTATACTATATTTATGCATTTTCCACATTTCTTGCTTTCTCATCTGAAGCTTCACCTTATATTGTATCTTTTGTTTTTTGGCACATTCATTTACTGCCTGATTTTAACTACTTCTGGTGTGATTTCCATTCCCACTTGACACTGATATGCTTCTTCTAGACTGAGAAGGGAAATCATCTTAGATTTAGTCTCCTCATCTTTCAAAACTTTCACTACATTTGGGTCTTGTGAGGTCAGCAGATATGTTTGCAGTCCCACAACTGCAGATCTATACATATAATTATTTTCGAAGAGGCCCATAACTCCTTTAGAACAGAGAATATATAGTCTTGGTACACAGTGATTTTTTTATAAATCATGTGTTGTGCATGAAGCATCCTTCTTGTTTTCCTGTCCAACCTATCCAACACCTTTTAAACCCAATCGATCTCTCCAAAACCGTAAGTTAGGACAGGAAGAGCAAATTGGTTTATAGCTTGAATTTTCTTCCTAGATGTCAGCACTGTTTTCAGGATTAATTTAAGTTTTCTAAAATATTCCTTACTAAGTTTTATTTGCATTTGTTCATGTTTTATTGTTGATCCTTCATCAATTCCCAAATATTTATAGACTCCCTCTTGTTCAAGTTCTTTTACATCACATTATTGTCCTAAATGGATGTTTTCTTGGTGCTACAGTTTTCCTGCTTTAAAGGTTGCTTTTGCACATTTATCAAGAACAAATGACATTCTTATATCATCTGAAAAAGTTTTGACAACTTGCAGTTCTGCTTTCAGTTCTTCAACTGATGAGGGGTCTTTACACTTTGTTGTTTTCTAGGAGCCAAATTATAGCCATGGCTTAATCTGTTAATTAGACAGCTTAATGAGTTAAGGGCAAAACATAATAGCAGCAGTGACAGGGAGTCACCCTGAAATATCCCACTTTAAATTTTTTATCCCTGGAATAATAATTTGTCCTTTATCATGGCTTAATTGCAAAGTGATCTGCCACTGTTTCGTGGTCACTGTAATGTATGTGTAGGGTGTATCTTATACATTTATAAGCACTCTTTTATCCATGAATGTGGGATACTGTTAAAATCTTTTTTGTAGTCAATCCATGCCATACTTAGATTCTTCTCCTTTAGCAACAGATGATCCTTTGTTCCATATGAGTTTCTTTTGTTACAATTTTGTTCTAGTGCCGTGATTCCATTTTCTTCTAAATGGCTATAAACTCTGTCAGCATCAATTCTGGTGTATAGATTTATACATCATCAGAAGGCAAGTTATTGGTCTATAATGTTTAGGATAAGTTGCAGGTTCATTCTTAAGGAGCATTGTTTATCCTGTTGTTAGCCAGGTTGGTGGGTCTTCAGGGTGCACATATAAATAGCTCTTACTCATGGCTATATCTTCGTGCAAAGATGTTAATTCTTTTAACCAGAAGTTAGGTACTGCATCTGGGCCTGGGGTTTTCCAATTAGAGGCCTTTCTTAACTTTATTTCAATCTCTCTGGCTGTTACTTCATCCCATTTGATAGCCCGTACCTTTAAGCTTCTTATTCCTTCTTTTACCTCATCTATCCATTTAGCATCTTTGTTATGTTCCACAGGATTTTCATAAATAATTCTCCAAAATGTACCTATTTCTTCTTTTTTGGATGGTCTTTCAATTCCTTTTGCTTTGTTTCCCAGTTCTCTATAGACCTTTTTGGGATCATCAATAAACTGCTTATTTTGTACTTTTCCTTTATATTTATCTGCATATCTTCTAAGATTTTCTGCCTGTGCTGAGATTTTTAGTTTATTATTTGCAATTGTGCAAGATAGATCCTGATCCATTATAATACTGTGCATTGTTTTTATCATGTCTATATTTCTGAGGATTTTTGTTGATCTGTTTCCTCTTATATACTCTTCTAACAATGACGCTTCTTGTCTTAATTGCTTTATAGCTTTGTCTCTTCGAAACTTCCATGATGGTATTCGATTTCTCCCCTTCCTTTCCCTTACTATCCTGTGTTTTTGTGGTAGAACTTTATCAGTTATTAATTTAGCTGCACAGTAATATATCCTGTTTATTTCTGTTATATCGCATGGATCTCTATGGACAGTCCTAATTATTGCGTTCATTTGTTTTATCAAACTTCTGACTTTTTGGGTTTTATTGACCTTCTGCAGTCTATTTCTTTCATTGATCTTAATGTCTGTCTATCTCTATTAAATGAAACAGCTCTTCTCTTAGCTCATTTTCTTCCAAATTGAAGACACTTTTTTGTTTTCCATTTCCTGTGGGCATTCTATAGAGAGTTCTATAGCATCTTCCTGTGGCACATTCTTTTCAATTTCATCCTGTGCCATCTGTTGTTCTGTACTATGGGAACTCACTGGCCTGTCACTCCTCAACATTGACTGTGTCAGAGTTGCCACAGTTTCCTGTTCCTTCCCTTGCTGTTCAACTTCAAGTGGACATTTATAGTGGTTTTCTGTGGAAGGCTCCAAAATATCTTCATATGGCAACTGCTCAGTTTTTTTCCCATTCCACTGGCTTCTCCTTAATTTGGATGTCTATTGCTCTATCTTGCTGTGGTGCTTTCTGAGTTAGATTTTCTACACTGAATACTTCACTTTGCAGGTACTCCATAACCTCAGTTTCTATTTCTTTAACTTCTCCATTACTAACCTTGTTTTCTACTTTTCCTCTTTGTCTACTTATTATTTTGTATTGTAAAGTTTTCCATGTCTGGATTTCTTTGCCTGTATTTCTCTTCAAATATCTTTGGTGCTGTTCCTTTTGTACTGATTAATTTTGCCTTCTCCTTTGCATAAATATTACACCACATTAAATCCCTTTTTTTTCTCAAATCCATATTTCTTCTTCAGATGGCTCCTGATCTTTCTTTTTCTCCTTAATCTGGGGGCTCATTCCATCCTGCTGTAATACAACCTATGTTAGATCTTCTACACCAAATCCTTCACTTTGCAGGCATTCCATAAGTTCAGCTTCTATTTTTTTAACTTTTACTTTATTAATCTATTTTTCTATATTCCCTCTTTGTGATATTATTTTTATTGTGATATTTTCCATATCTGGATGCCTTTTCCTGTATTTCTCTTGGGGCTGCCTTTTTTTCTATTGATTAATTTGGCTTCCACTTTGCATAAATATTGCACCACATCAAATCCATCTTTCTTTCCCATATCCATATTTCTTTTTTATACTTTTCAAAAATCTCTGGGTTTTGTTGTTTATATTTTCACATTTCCTCAGATGCTTCTTTTTCCAAACAGATCAAAGTTTTTCGGTCTATATAACATTTTTCACAAATCTGCTGTATTAATGAACACAAATTTTTATTTGAGGCTTCTGACAGTTTTTCTTGTGGATGTATTTTTCTTTTCTCTAACTTCTCTCTTAATTTCTCTCTTAATCTTTTTGTATATATTGTATCTAGAAATTCTGGGCTTTTTGCATAATAGTAACAATACATAATGTCTTTCTTATCCTCAGCAGTCCAGTCTATTATCTGTATGGCTCTTTTGTGACATATCAGTTTTTGTGATTTTAGTGGACTGCTACTTTTTTCTAGAATGGGGGGTGGGCATCCTCCTCCTGGGCCTGGCCTAACCCCATTGTAGGAATGTTTCTGTATTTTGAGGATTCTACACTATCATTTTTTTCCAGTCCTGGCACCAGTGCACCTACAAGGATTGGGCACTTCTTTATCTTGGGTCTTGTGCACCCATCTATCTTTTTTCATTTTTGACCTACTTTTGTCCATGATATATGCTATATAAAATACAGTCTATATATCAGTGTCTTCTTGGTGAGGTTTTGTGAAAAACAGGGTCCACCTTGTGAAGGTACCTACCAAGACTTGAGGATGAATTCAATTTCAGCAATACTACTCTCCTTAGGTTGCTGACTTATCATCTCTCCATTTGGATCCCCTCAGTATGAGTATCAAAATGTCCAATGTAATCAAGACATTCTAATGTAAAGTTATATACTGTAGTTGGACCTTTTCTCCCCAGGCCTCTGCTGAAAAAGGACCTGTGTCCAGACGGACTAGCCGGGTAAACAAATATAAAATAAAATACAATAAATAAATAAATAAAATAAAGTGTACTACATAAATATGTAAGCAGAGAAGCAAGCAACTAAATATGGGTAATGGAAATCCTTCCTTACCATGAAGATACATAATCCATTTATCCTATCTTAGCTAAAGTCATACCTTTGCAAGAATACAGGATAAGACCACCACTATGATGTACATAAAAGCTCCAAAAATTTATTAAAAGAAATAAGCACTTTCACGTGCTGCACGCTTCTTCAGATTTCACTATAACAGTTAGAACACAGTCTTTAAATATATTAACCAATTCACCTTAATTAAAATCAATCAAACAATAAAATCAGATAAATTAGGTAACCATAGTGACTGTTAATGTCAGATAACTAAGTTGCTGCTACCTCAGACAATTCATGACAAGCACGCTGCCTATAAAAAAGCATGATATAATATCTAAAAGTCATACCTCTCAACTGTTTTGATTTTAGCCTTGAAATGTGTGTCTGGTTCAATGCTTTACTTTGACCTTAGCTGAATCCAGATTTTATTGTTTTTTCATTGGCTTAGTTGTAGAACCAGAAAAAAAGAAAATGACTCCCTGGAACTTGTCATAGTCACACTCAAAATGGACAAACAGCAAACATGCCTGCAATACAGTACTAACATCATCACTTTAACAAGCCTGTACTTTGCAGTTCTATACAGCTGAATGTACTTAGGTTCATAGGTTCATAGGGTCATACTAGGCTATCTGCCCGAGGGCATTTACAAGCCTAGCCCATCGTTTTGTGGCTTACGCCACCCCTTTAGTATGGGGAACTATACCCATTATTTTGCTGTGCCTCTGTCGAGCAGTGACACTGAGGTAATCCCTGGGGTATATCTGCGATCTCCCATCCATTGGTCAAGATTTCTCTTGAACAAGGCCAGCGAGGTGCTCTGCCTCACATGTACCGGGATTTTGTTCCACAGCATAGGGAGTCTTTGGGTGATGAATCTATCCCTCCAGCACGTCCTATTAATAGCCGTGACAAGGTTTAAGTCTGCTGCCCTTGTTGCTCTGATGGATCTAGATTTTTGAGGTGAAGCATATTCATCAAATCTGGGTTTGACATGGCCTTGTATGTTAGGCAAAGGTCACCTCTGAGCAAGCGTAAGCGACTGAATAGAGCTGGAGTTCTTTCAGTCGGGCAGCATAGGACAGATTTTGAGACCCTTTATCCTTTTGGTGAGGAACTTTGTGGCCTCTCCAGCTGTTGCAAGTGTCGGGTCAGATACATTCGAATGGGGCATTGTACTCAATCATTGGTCTGATGAGTGATGAGTAAAGGGAGACTATGACCTCCCTTGATCTAGATGAGAATCCCTTCATGATAAGGTGGGCAATGTAGAAGGTCTTCCTAACTACTTTAGCTACATGGGTGTCGAATGACAGACTACTATCAACCTGGGTCCCCAGGTCCCTGATAACTTCTTCTGTGCTCAGTGGATTGCCACCTATTTGGTAGCTAGGGTAACCTTGTTTTTCCCAAGGGTATGACTATGCATTTTTGGCATTTAACTTGGCTCTGGCACCAGTTATCCGCTTCTGTGAGACCCTTCTGAAGGATATCTGTGTCAGATGTGTTTTCTACTATGGCGCCCAGTTTGCAGTCATCTGCAAACTTTGTCAGCCATAACCCTCCTGTGTTTGCTTGTACTTCGAAAAGTAGATGCCAAACAAGAGTGGGCCCAGGACTGAGCCCTGTGGGACACCACTTGTGACAGGCTTTGAGTCTGACATGGCGCCAGCAACTCTGACCCTGTGGCAGCCAGTTTGCAACCCATCTTGTGATGTATGGGTTGACATTTAAGCTGATGAGTTTTTCAATGATACCCGAGTGGGGTATTGTATCGAAGGCCTTAGCCAGATCGAGGTAGGCTGTATGGACTGCCTTTCCTCATCAATGGCTTTGGTGACTGTTACGAAAAAGTCAACCAAGTTTAATAGGCATGATCTGCCTTTGACAAAGCCAAACTGGGTTGGATCCAAAGTCTACAAATTCCCTATGTCTTTATTTATGAGGTCCATTATGATCCTCTCCATGGCTTTGCAGATAAGGCTTGTCAAGCTAATGGGCCGGTAATTTCCAGGGTCGGTGGAGGCACCGCCTTTGTGAAGTGGTACCACAGTTGCAGTGCGCCACATCCAGAGGTAAGACTTTGATTAAACAGCTGTCCTAGCTGTGGGTTTAATTCCTCATTGAGTTCATGGAGCACACAGCCGGGGACACCATCAGGTCCCATGGATGCTGTGTTTTTTGCTTTGGAGAGAGCAGTTCTCACTTGGGCTGGAGATGTTTGGGGGCTGCAATCGTTTGGTATAGATATCTCTCCTTTGGGGAGGGGAGAAGTTTGCACTGAACCTGTCAGCCAGTATGTTGGCAATGTCTGTAGGATCAGTAATCTCCACATCAATTTGAACTAGCTCTGAGCATATCTGGGAGTTTCCTCCCAGGTTTCTAACATAGCTAAAGAAGGCCTTATGATTGTCTTTTGAGTCTTTAGCTATTTTTCTCTCGAAATTTGCTTTGGATGATTTTATGAGAGCTCTTAGTTTTTTACTTATAGTGATCAAGGGTGTCTTACCTTTTAAGGATTTTGCTCTATCTTGTAGTAGCTTCCTCCTTTTGTTGTAGAGTTTGTTTATGGCTGGGGTCCACCAGACTGGACGCTTGCCTTTGGTACAAAGAGTCTTTGTTTTGCTTGGGATTGCCTTATCCATGCAGTCCTGCAGGTGCTGGTAGAAGGCATTTGTAAGTGTTTCTTGAGTACTGTTTTCTCGGCTCGGGGCCTTAAAGGAGACCACACTAGTCTTTAGAAGTGTGAAGTCGGCTTTTGAGAAGTTCTTTACTGTGGTCTTTTTATTTCAGGTGGGGTGGGATGAGGACCTCCAGCGAGATTAGTTTGTGGTCTGATCTCACCAGTGAGGGGTACACCTCCGTGTTGAACATTGTGCTCCCATGTTCGTGATGATGAGATCAAGTATGTTATCTCCTCTTGTGGGATGGTGACTAGTTGTTCCATGGCATTTGAGTTTATGAATTCCAGGAACTTTTGGGCTAGGGTGTTTGGGCTTGAGTAGTGTTCCCAGCCTATATTAGGGTAATTGAAGTCACCTAGTATGATGGTGTTTGGTGATACATTTATCCTCTAGTGTTTTCAGGAAGGCCATGTGAGGTTCCTGAGTTTGTGAGGGTGGCCTGTAACATGCTACAATTTGCAGAGCAGTCTTGCCTATGGTTAATTGCACCTGGATGGTCTCCGATGCATCGTGCGTTGCCACCAGTCTTGAGGTGTGGGTGTCCTTGATGAATATGGATACCCCCTCCTTTCTTGGTATTGTCCGGATTTTGGGGCCGAACGCATGATATGAGGTAAAACCTGATAGCTGGGGTGCTCTCAGGAGCCTTGAACCAGGTTTCTGTCACAGCACAGACATCGATGTTCTCCATACTGAGAAGGGCCTCGCGTGCATTTTGAGATTTAGACTTCTGGCATTGAGCAGCATTACCCTTAGTTTTTTCCTTTTTGTGTTCTAGGGTGGTAGGTTTAGAATTTGAGCCTTGCCTAAAAAGGCACTATGGGGTGGCAAGAGCCTTTGCCAATATCCGAATCCCAGGGGTGACAGGTGCAAGCCCAGCGTGGCTTGTCCAGCATGTCATCCCAGGCAGACAGACACTGGATCCCCTTTGAATGACACCAGTGTTTAAGCCAATTGTTAAAGCTGATCATTTTATCTCTGTATTGTGGCATCATTCTTGGTGAAGGTAGGATACTGCTCAAGGTCAGGGTCATACCTGCCTGGGCTACATAATCAGAGAGCTCCTCAATGTCTCTTTCATGTAGTCCAAGGAGGTACGTCTCAGGTCGTTTACACCAGCGTGGACAATGACTGAGTCATATTTGTACCTGCTGTTGAGAGACCTGAGTGCTGGATTCTAGCGACCGACAGGCAGCTTACTGTGACCTTCTCCTTACTCAGTCTGGTGAGCGGGACGTCAGTGTGTCTGACTATGGAGTCACCAATGACTAGTGTGTCTGGCATTGTGTTTGGCCTTAAGGGCTGTGACTGTTTGACACTCTGACTGTGAGGTCTATGTGTTGCAGGTGTTGTGTTCTGAGGTGGTGGTTGTTTGGGTGTCTGCTTTGGTGGCCTCTGCTGTTTTGGTAGATTTTTGATCAGAGCCTCCGAGTATGTCTTTGTGTGTTTATGTGTAGGATTTGAGGTTGTAATGGTACTATGTGAGACTGGGTCTATAGTGTGTGTGGTAACCTTCTCCTCCTGACTGGTCTTGCCAGTCCTATGTTGAGAGAGCTCAGCCTCCAGTTTGGCCGTATAGTTGCATCTCTCGCATGTATTTGTGTTTTGTGGGAGGAGGAGAGGGTTGTTCAGGTACATGAGGCAATTGTAACATTGCCTCAATATTCCCAGGTTCACCAGCTGAGCAGGAGAGGACACTAGCAACTGATCCCTCGACATGCTAGAAGGAATAGACAAAAAAACTTTAAAAAGATTCTGGGGACGTGGGTGACCGAGAAATGGGGGTTGCCTTTTGGGGTACTATCTATGACAAGAGTGCCGTATCAAGGTAATAAGTACTGTAGGAGCAAGTGCTATGTTTAACAGATAGAGAATAGTCTACTTGGAGTCAAGTAGAGATGATCTTTTTAATTATAGGATACGCTGATTAGATCAGTAGTATAGTTCGATGAAGGTAGTTTTAAGGGAAAATTTGAAGAGTGGACTTTAGGTAGCCCGAATAGTTTAAACCTGCTTAACCGGCGCTGCCCTAGTGTGCAGCTAAATCGCTAAAGCGTGCTTTATAGCAGGGGGCTGGAAGTTTTATTCAGGTATGTAGGCTGGTGCAATAACCTTTTCCAGCCATGACATATATATATATATATATATATATACACACAAAGAGAGAGGGATATATATATATATATATATATATATATATCAAGATAGATATGTATTTATTTATGTATATCATCTTTTCTTGAGAGAATCAGAGTAAAAGAGGAAATATTGTCATGAATTCAGCAGTATGTATAAGAAATTTGTCCATAAGGAAGTATGTTGTAGAGAGTGGTTATTTTATGTAATTAAAAATATCAGCTATATCTGCAATAGCTAACATTGATAACAGTTATCACAGTTCTAACAGGCTCCTAGTATCTAAGTACTGTGTAATCAATTACCTAATTTTACAGATTATACAGTTGTTGGTTTAGAGGTGAATTATTATCATCTGAGATTATTGTATCTGTACCGTACTATAATTTGTAAACTTGTAGTAGACTTAACTATAGCCAAGAAGCACACTTTTTTTTCTTTAATTTTTAAGTTTGGTTGCAATGGTGTGCCTTTGCCTTTTAGATGTTAACCTTATGAGGTCTGACAAGTAAAAACATGGAGAAAACCGGAAGGAAACTGCAGTGTGAGCTGGCTGCCAGTAGCTCAGGCTGACAAAAAAGTTCTCATTTGTTTGGTCTGTCTTAAGACCTTTCACCTGCATCTGTAATCTAGAGCTGCCTGTCGCACATATGCTACTGTCTCTGCCATCTGTCACTCTGTGCATTACCTTTGCGTCCGGAAGAAGATAGTTGACCAAGAGTATGTTGTTACCCTGTCAGTCACTGGGAGATGAGAGTCCTTTCTGCTGCTACTGCTACTGCTATTGCTTGCTTTTTTCCAGTAAATAACAAAAGTTTGGTCTGGAGGCAAAGGTAAGGGGGGTGCAGATTCAAGTCTGAAAAAATGTAAAGGGAATTTATTTGTTAAGAACTGTTATTAATATTTATTAAATATTTTTTTTTCTAAATTGAACTAAAATGAGATGGAGTGTGTCATTTGCATGAACATTAACCACAAGGTGTTCTTTAGTTACATCTGTAACATCAACAGCATATACCAAACCTGTGGATATAGCAAACCTGCTGGATGACAGGTTAATTGAAAATTTCACTCCCTTGTCCCTGCCACATATAGCCCAAACCATCCCTAACACCTGTCCCCCACCTAGTATCTCTGAGGAGCAGGTCTTAAATGCCCCCTCTAAGGCCAAAAACACAGCCTCTATGGTAACAGACAACATCCCAGGCTGTGTTCTACATGGGTTAAAACAGGAATTAGTGCCACCATTGGGCATATTTTCAATCACAGCTTAAGCACTGGCTTCATCCCAACAGAATGGAAAACAGCTACCGTTATCCCTTTGCACAAAGCGGGTGCATCCATGGATCCTGGGAACTATAGACCCATTAGCCTGACCGGTCTTATCTGCAAAGCCATGGAACAAATCATCATGGACCTTATTAACAAAGATAAAGGAAATCTCCAAATGCTCGACCTCACCCAGTTTGGTTTTGCCAAGGGGAGATCATGCCTATTAAACTTGGTGGACTTCTTTACAGATAGTCACCAAAGCCCTAGACGAGGGCAAATCTGTACATACAGCCTACCTAGACTTATCGAAGGCCTTTGACACAATCCCCCATGCAGGCATCATTGATAATCTCACCCAGCTGGGTATCAACCCATATATTGTCAGGTGGGTTGCAAACTGGCTCACTGATAGAACTCAAACAATCAAAATAGGGGACTCCACCTCCTCTAGCAGACCCATAACCAGCAGTGTTCCACAGGAATGGATTCTGGGACTCCTACTGTTCAGAACCTACTTCTCTGATGTACAGGTTAAAACTAAAGGACTGTGGCTGACAACGTTTGCTGATGACTGCAAATTGGGAGTGATCATTGAAACCCCTAGCCATGTCAATATCCTGCAAGCAGGTCTTACACAGACTAATGACTGGTGCCAAAGTCAAGGTCTTAAACTTAATGCAAAAAAGTGCAGTATCATCCCTTTCTGCAAGGGTGATGTTCCTGAAAACTACCACATCAATAACAATATCCTAAGCACACAGTCAGTGGTGAGAGATCTGGGCACACAGGTCGACAGCAACCTTAACTTCGGTCACCATGTCTCCACAGTGGTAAGAAGGGCATTTTATATTGTTAATCTCATAAGTAAGGAGATTGACTCCAAGAAAAAAGAGGTTATAACCCCCCCCCTGCACTCTTCCCTCATCAGGCCAATAATAGAGTACAATGCTCTTTTTGGTATGGTCCTTTCCAAACACCTGCAGCAATTGGAGAG